>NW_026989901.1:600000-762849 GCF_036417665.1 Passer domesticus
ATGCATTTTTGATAGGGAGATCAAGTACCACACTTAGAGGTATTCATGTGCATTTAGGATTTATTGATGCTGATTATATAGAATAGATTCATGCTATGGTATCAATCTATGACCCCCCTGTCACTATTCAGAAAGGAATTTGCATTGCTCAACTTGTACCTTTTGTGGGTTCTGTTCCAAATACAGTGGACCAAAGTCGTGGCACAGGAAGTTTTGGATCAACAGGGGTACCTCAAGTGTTCTGGACTGAGAAAGTAACAGAAAACCATCTGGAAAAGACATGCATCCTCACAGCCAGTGGATATCATCCAAGAACCATATCAGTAACAGGTTTGATTGACACTGGAGCAGATGTTACAATACTGTCGCGACTTTGTTGGCCTCAATCGTGGCCTCTCACTCATGCATATTTTGGACTTATAGGGTTGGGTGGTGCTACAACAGGTGGCTTGTCAGCCATTGTAATTAATGTGAAACATCCTGATGGCCAACTGTGAGTGTCTGTCCGAAACTTCCCTCATTTTTTGCCTCTCGACCATCATGAAAGCCAAGACCACCGGGGAAAGGAAAAGATCCTGTTCTGAAAATCCAGGTCTGACTGGTCCACCAAGCCAAATTATTGTCTATGGGTGTGTTTGCTCAACTCATGGAACACTGCACCCAAGAAGGGGCAGTGTGCTCTCCTTCGCCTGCATCACCTAGCAACGCTAGTCCTGGAATTTCTCCACCCTTCTGACTTGGCTGGACTTTCTCTCTGGAATGACCTTCTTGGTGGTCACCACTAAAAGACCCTCCATTCACTGTACATCAACCACCGTGACAGATGGACTGAGATGGGAGAAGGTTCTCCCCTCAAGGACTGAGACATGCGACCCCTACATGGAAAAGCCCCCTCTTCTTCCCAAAAGGATTGAGACTGAAATCCCTACTGTAGGGTGAGGGAAGGCGTGCATGGGGACCAAAGCAAGTTTTGCAAGCGACCACTGGACCGAGAATACAATGGTTCTTGCCTACTGCTGATGGACTTTTTGTACGACGCCTGCTGCTGACGGACTACTGATAGACTTTTTGTACCCTTTCTCAATAGACTATTTTGAAATGTGTCCCCTTGCCCCATTCAAAAGGACTATAAAAGAGGTTAGAGCTGACTGATACCCTGGAGATCTCCCCTGACATGAAGACGACAGGCTCTTCGTCGACCGGACTTTGAGGGACTTTGTCATCTACACGTCTGGTAGCTATACACCGCCTTGCCTTTCCTCTCTTCTTTTCTTTTCCTTATTCTTTCCCTTTTCTTCATTCCCCTTCTCTCTAACGCGTCTTTGCTGTGGCTATTCAATAAAAGTATATCTGTTTTGATTTTACTGCAAAATCGCCTTGTCGTGTCAGGTTTTGAACATTGAGATTAGAGAAAAAGAACCTTCACGAATCACGTCCTTAGGACGGATCGTGTCACCAACAAGTTAACATCAGACCCCACGTTGCTGATGCTCCTCAAAGATTGTGGGGACGAGATTGCTTACCTCAATGAGGTGTCAAAATTACTACGGATTTTTAATAGGGGCCACTGTGATGCAGGGCGGTGAACATCCAGTTGTAGCCTTGACACAGTTGACAGATAAACCTGTCTGGGTTGACCAGTGGCCCCTTACTACCAAAAAGCTTACATCCCTGCAAGAATTAGTCACAGAACAATTGCAAGCAGGACATACTGAAGAATAATTCAGCCCCTGGAATACCCCTGGTTTTGTAATAAAAAAGAAATCAGGAAAATGGAGAGTTTTACATGATTTACAGCAGACAAAGGCTGTAATGGCAACAATGGGAGCTTTACAACCAGGCCTTCCTACACCTACAATGATTCCACAGGAATGGCAAATAGCTGTCATTGATTTGAAAGATTGTTTCTTTACTATTCCACTGGCTGTGCAAGACAAAGAAATTGTTTTTGCTTTTACTGTGCCTTCCACAAATCATGCTGAACCCAACAAAAGATATCAATGGAGGGTACTCCCCCAAGGCCTGAAAAACTCTACAACTATTTGTCAATGGTACGTGGGCACAGGCCTTGTCAAAAGTGCAGGAGCAATTATAATAACTGCTATTGTTATCATTAGATGCATGATATCTTGTTGGCATCTGAACAACAAACAGTTATCAGCTCTTAAACAATGTGCTGTTACAAATTTGAAAGCCTTTGGTCTGATCATTGCCTCAGAGAAAGTACAGGAATACATGCCTTGGAAATATCTAGGGATGTTGGTGACTCAAGTTATGCCTCAACCTGTGAAATTAGACATTGGTGTTAAAACTGTTACTGATGTACAGAAATTGGTTGGTTCAATAGGTTGGACTCAATCATATTTAGGCATAACCAATCATCAGATGCAACTATTGTTTGATTTGCTATCAGGGATCACTTCCTCTACTGATGAGATGTTATGAGTAGAAAAGTTGTCCCTTTTTTTAAGTTGTAGAGTTAACAAGTTAAACCAATTGCTGTTGTTAATAACTTCATGTTGTAATCACCTGTTGTTAATAATTTTTCTTCAGTTACCTGTTAATGGTTAGAAATCAGCCCAATTGTCCCCCTGCGGCTTCCCAGAGGATTGGCACCTGAAGGCTGCAGGTAGTGGTGGGGAGGCGACGTCAGAGCTAGTATGCAAATGAGGAAGCCCCTCACCAAATCTTGAAAAAAACCCTAAAAACAATGAGCCATCACGGAATTAAGAGATCTAAGTGATGTCCAAAGGTGAGGAACTTAATCTTGTGTCTATTAAGATCCTTTTTGCCTCTCACCATAACTTAAAAGGAGGTTGACTAGAAAGAGGATATTGAATGTCAGACTGAAAAGGTGGAATGTTCTAATCTCTCATGAGGACGGAAGACCCAGGTCTTCCAGCATACCAGCAGACACAGCTGCATCATCATCCTCCTCCTCTGTGCCATTCCTGGCAGCAGGGGCGGCATGGGCACGACCCGTCATTTCTTCCCACTCAAGCCGATCTTTTTAATAAAGGCATTAAAAAGGAGAAAGATCTCCTGCCATATTCATTTCAGTTGGGGTCTCTTCAGGAGAGCCATGCCTGAAGAGGACACCAGGACTGGGACGGCCACCCACTCTGGACCTGCAGGACAGGTGGCTATCAGGACCAGAGATCGGCTTGGGACCAGTGATGCAGAGGAGCACTGGACTGGTGAGAGTATCCAGTGGTGAGAGGAGGGGGCGAGCGAGTGGTGTGTGAGTGAGACAAGGGCGAGCAGCTTGGCTCCTCGAAGTGAGTGAGGACCCCTCAGTACCGTGGTTCCGCACCCCCGCGAGGGGGCCGGCCGGGAACAGGGGGAAGCGAGTGGAATTGGTGATTGAGGCACCTCCAAAGGGGTAAAGAGGGCCCCCCTCCAGGCGTACAGAGGAAATAGTGTGTGAGGGGCACGCAAAAGCCCTGATACAAATCCTAACGAGGGAAGTTAGGCAATTTAGAAAATCAGGCAGTTTTGTTTTTAAGTCCTGATGACGGAGGTCAGGCATGAGACTCGGCAGAGGAAGCCGATCTCGAGTTTTAAAAATCCTGATAATGTAAGTCCTGACGGGGGACGTCAGGCAAACTAAAAATTGGGCCATGGTTTTGTTTTAAGTCCTGATGAAGAAAGTCAGGCAAAATCACAAGTCCCAAGAAGGATTCGGGCAAGTCCAAAAGTCCTGCAGGCAAACAAAGTCCTGACGAAGGAGGGAGGTCCGGCAAACTCAGCCTCAGAGGCTGGGGTCTCAAGGTTGTTTTTTTTGTTGCGTCTCAGTGAAGGGAGGCCAAGGTCTGAACAAAGCCCTGACGAAAAGGGGTCAGTCAAATTGGAGTTTCGGCAGAGGAGGCCAGGACTTCTCAAACAGGTTTTCTTTGGTTTTTTTTGAGTTGACTGTCAGTATATTTCCTTTAGGTAGAGGCACCATTGTGATTATTTTTTGAGGCCCGAAAAAATGGGACGATGTAATAGTAAGAAGAGAGGCCAGAGACTGAGGAATATAACCCCCCAGAGTCCCTTAGGTGAACTATTAGAGAGATGGGGCTCTAGAGAGGCCACAGGGGGATTAGATAAGGTGAAGATGATTCACTACTGTTTAGAAGTCTGGCCAGAGTTAGATGTGCAAGGAGGATGGCCGTGGTGTGAGACAAAAGACAAGAGAAAGTGCCAACAACTGAGTCACTATCTGACAGCTCGAGAGAATACTGATCCCGGGCAATTATTATATGTATCTTGTTGGTTGAAGAGTGCTATTGAGGATGAAGGAGTGTGAATTTGTAAGGTGCAGAGGAAGAAAGAGGGGAATGAAGGAGGGGATGCTGGAGTTAAAGAGATTAGTAAAAGGTGGGACCCCCTGGACTACTTGCCTCCTGATGCCCCTCCAACTTATCATTCTCTCCTTCAGGCACATCAAATGGCAGATCCGGCTCTTCCCCTGGCTGCCATTCCATTACCGCCTCCTCTAATTCCTTCTTCTACCTCTTTGGCTTCCTCTCTGGTAGACCTGGTAACATCCCTGGTGGCCATTCCCTTACCACCCCCTTCGACTCCTTCAGTTGTTTCTGCACCACCACTAGTGCCTACTCCACCTGTTGCACTCTCCACCCCTTCTCCAGCTCCACTTAACATACACTCAGGCTCTTCTCCCCCTCCTACTGCTGTCCCTTCACCTCCTCCTAACTGGGACACAAATGCCTCCTTATCTGGTAACCTCTTATCACCGGATACAGCTGTTGACCTACAGCCAGTCCAGATTAATGCTAATACCCCTCAAATTAATAATTTTGTGTCTGAGGATGGGCCATACTGCAGTATCCAATCCAGGACCTCCAAGGTAGAGAGACTTTTTCCCCTCAGAGAAGTTCCTATGGGAGGAGTTGGCTTTGTGAAGAACGCTCCTCTAACCACTTCTGACGTCAGGATTCAAGAAGGAGTTAGGGAATTTAGTTGAGGACCCTGTGGGCATTGCCAACCAAGTGGATCAATTCTTAGATCCAAATATCTACACTTGGGGGGAGATTAATTCCATTTAAATATATTATTTTCCCCAGAAGACGTCCGGATGATTAGAGTTGCTAGCATAAGAATTTGGGAAAAAGATAACTGTCCGGGACCCCGAGTGCCATCAGGTGAACAGAAATTGCCACTAGCTGATCCCAACTGGAACCCTAATCAGGAGGAAGGGAGGAAGGCCATGATAGAATACAGGTCTTTCATAATTCAGGGGATCAGAGGATCAGTTCCCAAAGGAACTAATACAAAATTGGCATTTGAGGGTGCACAAGAGAAGGATGAAACTCCTGCTACTTGGCTTAATCACCTAAAGAGGAACTTCCAGTTGTACTCCAAAATAGACCCAGACACCACAGAAGGTCAAGTGCTACTAAAGGTCCAATTTGTTACTAAATCTTGGCCTGATATACGGAGAAAACTGGAAAAGATTGAAGATTAGCAAGAGCAGGACATTAATGAGTTATTGAGAGAAGCATTGAAGGTGTATTTAAGGAGGGAAGAAGAAAGAGCAAAGGCCAAGGCTAGGATCCTGGTCGCTATAGCTAGAGAAAGTGTGGAGGAAAGAAACTCTATCCCACAATCCAAGGTAACAAAAGAGTGGGCAGGTCCACTACCAGGAGCAGGCAAGGATAGGCCAGTACCACCAAGTACAGGAGGAATGGAGAGACCTCAAGTCCCTTTGAGACAAACGCGCTGCTATAATTGCAGAGAGACTGGGCACGTTAGGTGGAAGCCTTCTCAACTAAAAGGGAAACAGCCCAGGTCGTAGCAAGAGTAATCTTGGAGAACATTGTCCCCAGATATGGAATAGTGAACACCATAGACTCAGACCAAGGTCCACATTTTGTGGCCCAAAATATAATTGAAGCTTTAGGAATAAAATGGACATTACATACTCCGTGGCATCCCCAGAGTTCTGGGAGGGTGGAGCAGATGAGCAAAACTCTCAAAAATGTATTGACTAAATGGATTGAAGAAACAAAAATGAATTGGCTAAAGTGTTTGCCCCTAGCGCTTTTGCACCTCAGAACAAGGCCCTGGTATGATATAGGGATTTCACCCTATGAAATGATGTTTGGACTGCCATTCTTGTTAACGCCCTGTAGCACAGGAGACTATTTGGAAGGAGAAGAAGCTACCAGAAAATATTTAGAAGTCATTGGAAGAACCCTGGAAGAACTTAGAAAAAGAGGATATGCCCCCCCAAACCTCCCCTCTTGACACAAAACTACATAACATTAAACCAGGAGACTGGGTTTTGATAAAATCCTGGAATAGTGGACCATTAATGCCTAAATTTGAAGACCCCTTTCAGGTACTCCTCATTGCTAATTGGGCTGTGTGGACCAGAGAAAAGGGTTGGACCCACATCACGAGAACTAAAGGACCAGTCATATTTCTATGCCCCGGCACGTCTGGGCTTGTCCCCACGCGCCCAGCTGCAACATCCAGCTAGCCAAAAGTGTCTCTGGGGTGAAACAACTGTGACAGTTGCTGCTATTTGGGTCAGCAGCAGGGGTGAGACAAGCCAAGGCATGTCCCATCCACAATACTGGCCCTGGAAATGGAGGCAATGGCTGCTCTCAAGGCCTGGGTGGTGGCGGCCAGCAACAAGGTGCTGGTGGCTGTGGATGGGTGGAATGTAGGAAAATAGTGATGAAGGTAATCTCACCCCTAAGGAGTTACAGCTGTGCTAATTATCAAGCATTAGGAACAGGCCTGCCCTTAATAGGCCACAGCTAGATCCAATTAGGATAGGAATTGTACAAGAGTAGGTTGGCTGCTCAAGAAGTTAGATGGAGTTTGTTGGCTGTACTGAGAAGAAGGAGTCAGTGCTGTGAGGAGCTGCCCAGGAGGGATCACCAAGAAGGTACGAAACCTTTGCAATAAGATGGCAACAGATGGCCACTATGGCCAGGAGAGAGGCTGTGGTGTTCACCATCCGAGGGATGGCAGCCACCAAGAGGAAACAGCAGGTGAAGGAGGCCCTGGGGAACTTGGTGGCCGCGTGTCACAAAGCCACTGTGTTCTCCTGGGAGCTGCACTGCCAGCTCAGGGCCATCAAGGCCACCCTGTAGTGGAC
Organism: Passer domesticus; assembly: GCF_036417665.1. Taxonomy (NCBI): domain Eukaryota; kingdom Metazoa; phylum Chordata; class Aves; order Passeriformes; family Passeridae; genus Passer; species Passer domesticus. The sequence continues at coordinate 607,115 of NW_026989901.1, forward strand.
AATGGGCGTGGCCTTCGATGTCCCCAATACCTTGCTGGCTGCGGTAGATGAGGCTGAGCAGCTGTGGGAGGAGAGCACACACAAGTTCATTTGTAACCTGCTGGGAAGACTTAAGGAGATCCATTATCTCCTCTTCAGTCCCTCTGGTGGCCCTGGTGGCACCAGTGGCCCTGGTGACCAGAGACACTGAGTGGGACCAGACACTGCTGGCACCAGGAGCAGCACCAGGTATGGGGCCAGGGACACCGCCAGGGCTGCTCCCATGGTCTGAGGGGAACACAAAGAGGATTTGAGGTTAGGGTGTTTTAAACGAGAGTTTAGGGGAAAAGAATCAGAATTTTGGGGGAAAATACAGGGAGTTTGGGGGTGGAGAAATGAGAATTTGAGGGGAAAAATGATAATCTGGTTTGTTGTATGGGTGAATAAGGTGAGAAATTCATGCATCTTTTATTTCCTCTGGAAAGCAGGTACATGGATTCAGAGCTATCACACCCTAACTCTTAAGTTTTTGGGGTTAATTTAATAATGGCACCTCCTGTAAGGAAATGACACTGGGAGAAATTTTCTCCCAATCCTTTAACCATCTCTTTGGATCTATCCCACCAGTTTTTGAAGGGATCAGATCCACCCTAAAGACTAATGATATCATACAGTGGCTGGAGTTGCTGATAGGCTTGTTCTATTTAGCATGTAGAGATAAAGGAAAATTAACCTGGATAACCACCCTGACACCTACCCCAGAGACAAGGGATGCTGCCCCAGAACCTGAGCCTGCCCCACAGCCCACCTCAGATATAAACTACCCAGATTGGATGGGGGTTCTGCTGAAGGAGATATACTCCTTTAGCATCTGTCCCATCTTGTGTATTTCCCCACCTGGTGAGAAGCTCTCCCCTTGACTTGAAGAGGGAGAATCTAACAGTGCAGCAATGGAACCAGCAAGGGAACCAACATGTCCTGGTTCCAGCTGAACTGCAAGGGCACTCACAGCCAGCAGCAGCTGCCCCTGTAGAAACAAGGAGATCTAAGATGAAATCAAAGCACCCAGGTAAGGAAGGGCCCTCACAACCCACAGGAGACCCAGAGGTTGCAATCATCACTGAGTCCCTGATGAACAAAAGTCTCCAAAATCTGCACAAAGACATTGTACAATGGGGATGTGAGGCTTATACAACCTGACTACTTTGGGTCTGGGACCTTATGGGTACAGGAGTCCAGCTGGATGATGGTGAGGCAAGGAATTGGGGACCCTTGACCCAGGACTCTGGGTATGAATCAGATTTTTGTAAGGGAGCCAGGGTCCCTTTCCCTCTGGGAGTGGCTTTTAAGGAATGTCAGAGAGAGGTTTGTCCACAGGCAGAGAATGCAGGCACTGGAAGACCCCTGAGGAAGGGATCCAACAGCTGTGAGAAGTGGCAGTATTGGAGGTACTCTTTGGGAGGGATGGACAGCATGATAATGACCCTGACAAGGTCAGGTGCACAGGGCAAATGTTGTGGAGTTTGGCAAATCCAGGGCCATCTCAATACACCACCTTCACTGCAACGATCACTGCTGATACCAACCAAGAGACAGTGGGCTCTGTTGCCAGCAAGCTCAGAAATTATGAGTGTGATCAATGGCCCAATGCAGGCTCATGTCTCTGCCATGGTCAAGGAACTCAAAGAGGGGATGAGGGAGGAGATGAGGAGGAACAATTCCCACATCACACCAGTGCAAGTCACAGACCCCAAAGTCAGAGCCCAATGTCCCCCAGCTAGACAGAGAGGGTACACACCCCAAGAGCTGACCTGTGGTTCTCCCTGCATGACCATGGGGAAGACATGGGAAGGTGGGATGGAAAACACACTTCTGTCCTGGCAGCACGGCTGCATCAATTCAAGAGAAAAACACTAACCGAGGGAGTTCCACTAAAGTGAAGGCAGCCTCAACCTCCCATGACTGAGCTGCCAGGTATGATCTGTCAGTCCCCCTGGAGGTACCTTTAGCATATAGCCCAGAAAGAAATAATAACCAGTATTAAGTTTTGTTTTGTCGGGCCAGGGTTTTATGAGCCTTTAAAAGAGAACTTAATACACAAAGGATAGCTCAGCTATTACCTTTGGAGGCAAATAATGAGCAGGATGGCTTCTGCTGCAGTGTTGGAAACAAAACTGTTTAATAAAAGGAAAAACAATAAACAGAAAATCCGATCCAGGTACAGAGGTCTGCTCCTGGTAAAACACCTTCACAAAAGTCTCGTAGTTCTTTTGTCTTCTCTTTTTCTACCTGATGGCCCAGGCGGGATCTTTTGGCTCTCATCCAATTAGGTGACCCCAAGGTTTTAGTGAAGTCTCTGGGGTCCTATAAGGTGGCTTTTCACCTGATCGTTGGGAGAAACTTCTGGGCCTCCTTCCTTTTTTGGGGGACAAAGGCTAGTTTGTCCCTCTCTCATTGGGGGCATCCCCCTACACTCCTTCAAACCAGGGTTAGGGGGACCCTGCCTGTAGCCAGTGTTAGGAATATAAGTAGTAATTCGTGGAGATAAATAGTGTATAAAAATATATATGTGAACGGAGTAAACTGGGGAGAGAAAAAGGGGGTGGGAAATCCCTTCGTTCCCTTTAGGTTGAGAAATCCAACAGGATGACGAGATCACAAGACCTCGAAACCGCAGCAGATGCACATCTCAGTATTTGCATCCAAAGGGAACTCCAGCTGCACCAGGGATGAGCATTCATCAGCACCTACGCCCAAAGACACCAGGTGCTGATGGCCCAGACAAGATGCCTATCTGTGGGGATCAGAACCATCAACACATGGAATCTGAATGCCAGATTCCGGGAACCAGGGAAATGGACCATTCTACCCCCGGACGAGGCTTTGTCCAGAGAAAGAAACCACCTTGAATATGAAGAACTCAAAAGGAAACAAAGACTTTCTGACGCAGGCCAAATAAACTGTATAAAAACTGCTACCTTGCAAGCAGTAGGTGTGGATGGGGAGCTCTAGGTACCAGTTGGTCCTTTCCTCACGTTCACCCGTATCACTTCCCGGGGGTGATATGCTGGCCGTTTCGGTGGTGGCTGTCGAGACTGTTTTTATGGTCGTGAAATAAATTTTATTTCTCATATTTTTATTAAAATTGGCTAATTCGCATTTTTTATTTATAACAGTGATGAAGGTAATCTCACTCCTAAGGAGCTACAGCTGTGCAAATTATCAAGCATTAGGAACAGGCCTGCCCTTAATAGGCCACTAGATCCAATTAGGATGGGAATTGTAAAAGAGTAGGTTAGCTGCTCGAGAAGTTAGATGGAGTTTGTTGGCTGTACTGAGAAGAAGGAGTCAATGCTGTGAGGAGCTGCCCATGAGGGATCACCAAGAAGGTACAAAACCTTTGCAGTAAGATGGCAACAGATGGCCACCATGGCCAGGAGAGAGGCTGTGGTGTTCACCATCCGAGGGATGGCAGCCACCAAGAGGAAACAGCAGGCGGAGGAGGCCCTGGGGCTCCTGGGGGACTTGGTGGCCGCGTGTCACAAAGCCACTGTGTTCTCCTGGGAGCTGCACTGCCAGCTCAGGGCCATTGAGGCCACCCTGGAGCAGACAAGGGACATGTCCTTCGATGTCCCCAATACCTTGCTGGCTGTGGTAGATGAGGCTGAGCAGCTGTGGGAGGAGAGCACATACAAGTTCATTAGTAACCTGCTGGGAAGACTTAAGGAGATCCATTATCTCCTCTTCAGTCCCTCTGGTGGCCCTGGTGGCACCAGTGGCCCTGGTGACCAGAGACACTGAGTGGGACCAGACACTGCTGGCACCAGGAGCAGCACCAGGTATGGGGCCAGGGACACCGCCAGGGCTGCTCCCATGGTCTGAGGGGAACACAAAGAGGATTTGAGGTTAGGGTGTTTTAAACGAGAGTTTAGGGGAAAAGAATCAGAATTTTGGGGGAAAATACAGGGAGTTTGGGGGTGGAGAAATGAGAATTTGAGGGGAAAAATGATAATCTGGTTTGTTGTATGGGTGAATAAGGTGAGAAATTCATGCATCTTTTATTTCCTCTGGAAAGCAGGTACATGGATTCAGAGCTATCACACCCTAACTCTTAAGTTTTTGGGGTTAATTTAATAATGGCACCTCCTGTAAGGAAATGACACTGGGAGAAATTTTCTCCCAATCCTTTAACCATCTCTTTGGATCTATCCCACCAGTTTTTGAAGGGATCAGATCCACCCTAAAGACTAATGATATCATACAGTGGCTGGAGTTGCTGATAGGCTTGTTCTATTTAGCATGTAGAGATAAGGGAAGATTAACCTGGATAACCACCCTGACACCTACCCCAGAGACAAGGGATGCTGCCCCAGAACCTGAGCCTGCCCCACAGCCCACCTCAGATATAAACTACCCAGATTGGATGGGGGTTCTGTTGAAGGAGATATACTCCTTTAGCATCTGTCCCATCTTGTGTATTTCCCCACCTGGTGAGAAGCTCTCCCCTTGACTTGAAGAGGGAGAATCTAACAGTGCAGCAATGGAACCAACATGTCCTGGTTCCAGCTGAACTGCAAGGGCACTCACAGCCAGCAGCAGCTGCCCCTGTAGAAACAAGGAGATCCAAGATGAAATCAAAGCACCCAGGTAAAGAAGGGCCCTCACAACCCTCAGGAGACCCAGAGGTTGCAATCATCATTGAGTCCCCGACGAACGAAAGTTTCCAAAATCTGCACAAAGACATTGTACGATGGGGATGTGAGGCTTATACAACCTGGCTACTTTGGATCTGGCACCTTATGGGTACAGGAGTGCAACTGGATGGAAATGAGGCAAGGAATTGGGGACTCTTGACCCAGGACTCAGGTGTGAGTCAGATTTTTGTAAGGGAGACAGGGTCCCTTTCCCTCTGGGAGTGGCTTTTAATGAATGTCAGAGAGAGGTTTGTCCACAGGCAGAGAATGCAGGAGTACCACCATAGAATGCGCTGGAAGACCCCTGAGGAAGGGATCCAACAGCTGAGAGAAGTGGCAGTGTTGGAGGTACTCTTTGGGAGGGATGGACAGCATGATAATGACCCTGACAAGGTCAGGTGCACAGGGCAAATGTTGTGGAGTTTGGCAAATCCAGGGCCATCTCAATACACCACCTTTACTGCAACGATCAATGCTGATACCAACCAAGAGACAGTGGGCTCTGTTGCCAACAAGCTCAGAAATTATGAGAGTGTGATCAATAGCCCAATGCAGGCTCATGTCCCTGCAATGGCCAAGGAGCTCTAAGAGGAGATGAGGGAAGTGGTGAGGGAGGAGATGAGGAGGAACAGTTCCCACATTGCACCAGTGCAAGTCACAGACCCCAAAGTCAGAGACCAGCATCCCCCAGCTAGACAGAGAGGGTGCACCCCAAGAGCTGACCTGTGGTTCTCCCTGCATGACCATGGGGAAGACATGGGAAGGTGGGATGGGAAACACACTTCTGTCCTGGCAGCACGGCTGCATCAACTCAAGGAGGGAAACACTAACAAAGGGAGTTCCACTAAAGTGAAGGCAGCCTCAACCTCCCATGACTGAGCTGCCAGGTATGATCTGTCAGATCCCCTTGAAGGTACCTCTAGCATGTATGCCCAGCAAAGAAATAATAACCAGGGCTGGAGGGGTCCTGCCTCTAGCCAGGAAGAAGCACAGGAAAATCACAGTTGTAGGCAGTGTGGATCTGATGGCCTGGCACATCAGAGCCACAAAAAGAGCAAGTGTTAGTTGATAGTGGTGCACAGTGTGTGTAGCATTAGCACTGATCATGTTATAATAAGCAGCCCAGCTCAGCTCCATGAAGCAGCCTCTGGGCTGACTGACAGAAGCTCACAGCCAATGCAAGCTCTCCTAAGATGCAGGCATTGCATTGGTTCAGAGTCTGGGGGCACAGAGATAGACCAAGGAGCTGTCTCGACCCGGCAGTTTGGAATGGGCTATAAAAGGCTGCTGGAGGTAATAAATGAGGCAGTTTGTTGATGAGCAAAGGGAGTTTGTAATGTGTTGTGTCTCAGCGAGACGAACACCACAGGATATTAATGTAACAGCAGTGGGGCTTGCTCGAGGCTGCAATGAGTTCATCAATTTCATCTTCCTCGGAGCTACCTGAGCAAGAGCTCTCTGATTCGGCGGACCCGGTTGTACCATATAATCTATTTTGCCTACCCCCGATCCTAGGAAGCACCACGCAGGATTTGCTGCGTCTTTTAACCCGGGCTGCGCGTCCGCCTCCATCTGTGACGTCACTCCCAGGCGTTCGGGGTTGCCATGGAAACTGACAGGGCTGAGAGCCGAGAGACTCCTCCCCACATGGGAGGTTCCCTCTCCGCCCTCCCGGTACGAGGCTCTGCCCCGGCTCCTCCTCTCGGGGCCGTGCCGGGGGCTGTACCCGCCATCCATCCCCTCCCCTCTCCCGGTACAAGGCTCTGCCCCGGCTGCTCCTCTCGGGGCGCTGCCGGGGGCTGCACCCGCCATCCATCCCCTCCCCTCTCCCGGTACAAGGCTCTGCCCCGGCTCCTCCTCTCGGGGCGCTGCCGGGGGCTGCACCCGCCATCCATCCCCTCCCCTCTCCCGGTACAAGGATCTGCCCCGGCTGCTCCTCCTGGGGCGGGGGCGGTGGCCGCAGTGGGGGCGGTGGCCGCAGTGGAGGCGGTGGCGGCGGCATCCCCGCCTGCCAAGGCTCGCCTTTCTCCTCCTTCACTGCCCGGGACCCCGTCTGAGCTGCGCCTCCCCCGCCCCCGATCGTGGCGGCGGAGGGGGCACGCCTTGGCCCGGCCCGACCCCACCCTCAGAGCGGGAGCAACTCGATCTAAGTCTTCTTCCTACTTTGTTTTACTTTCGTTGTCCGATATTGGCTCTTTTTCCTTTTTTCCCCTTTTCCCTTTCAGACTAAGGCATGCTCTCCCTTTTGCTTTGCTGCTGGGCTCCGCTGCCCTGCTGACACCATGAAGAGCCTCGCATACTCCAGCTCACCTGAGCACCCTGAGTGTTCATCCCGGGGTATACGGGAAATCAAACCTGATATTAATCTCTCATCCAAACTCGGGCTTCGTCTGATTGTCCTCTAGTTCATACCGATCTAGTTCAGATCTTTCCTGAGAGTCTGATAAGTTTGTATTTGAAAAACAAGGCTCCCCCCCTCACCCCGTTTCTCAGTACTAATCCCACGGGAACGCCTCTCGGAATGTTATCACTACAACACTCGCAGCAGAATATACACACCGAATTTTAACAGTGACGAGGAGAAATTCAAAGCAGCAGGGAAGGAGAGAGAGCGGCATTCAAGCCCCAGAGCGATGCCCGGCCCCAGAGCGCGGGCCTCACGCCGAGCCCAGCGCTGCGATCCGAGCCCGCTGCCCACAGCGCCCGCCCGGCCTCAGCCCGGGCACAGCGAGCACCGCCCGCCCTGCAGGGCACAGACACCCCTTCCACCGCACCCACCTCGCGGACACAGCAGCCCTGCAGCCGCTCACGCCTCGCTCGCGGCTCCCGAGCTCCTCGGCCTCGCTCACCCTCTGCGCCGCACCTGGGCCCCGCCGCCGCCGCGGCCTGGGGGCAGCGGCTGCGCCTTCCTCTGCCTCCGCTCCAGCCGGGCCCCGCTGCCCCGGCTCCCTCCGTGCCCGCCGCTCCCTGCTGCCTTCACAAGGCTGACCTGCAACAGAGGCCAGCCACACACACACAGTAAAGCGGGCATTTCTTAAAAGGCCTCCATGGGTGCACCTTGGGCAGAACAAGAGCCCAGCCAGGGCTGCGCCCAAGATGAACCCGAAATGGCCACAAAATGGACGATGGGTCACGAGGTCTGTCACTTTTATAAGTTCTGGGCCATTTGCATGTTGGAGTTCATTGTCCAATTATAGCTTTAGGTGATCAAGTCCCATCCTTCTTGTTTTTCTCTCTTCAGTCCAGGTTGTTTATGCTCTTGGGCCTGAGGTTTGGATTATTTGTCCTTGGGTTCCCAGCTAGAGCAGGAATTGTTTTGTCTCCCTGCTCTGGGAACAGAGCTCACCATCCCTTAATATGAAGCCCAGACCCAGAGAGTAAAGCAGCCCAGAATCTGAAAAACAGAAAAGCCAAAACCTGAGGCATCAAATGCATGGGATGCCCCCCCACTCACCAAGCCTCCCCCTCGGCACCCCCCGGGCCCCCTCCATTGATTGAAGCCCCCCAAAAAGCCCCCAGTCCCTCCTCCCTCAGCCCCCCTGAGCCCCTGGCCTTTGTTCTCACCTGGGAAACCCCAAATGTTTGGGAATTCTCAACTATGAAGCCCCAAATCCTTGGAAACCTCACCTGGGGCCCCCAAAACCTGACTTGGGCTCTCCAAAGCCTCACCTGGGCCTCCCAAAACCTCACCTGGAACCTCCAAACATCACCTCAGACCACCAAACATCACCTGGAAACCCCCAATATCTTCTCAGGATCCCCCAAAACCTAACCTGAGTTCCCAAACCTCACCTGGAGCCCCCCAACACCCTTCCAGGATCTCCCCAAAGCCCCCAAGGATGTTCACAGACTTCATCTGGGATTCCCAAAACCCCAAAAACACTGGTGAGAGTGGGACAGAAGTGGTGGCACTGGGTTGGTGGCACTGGAAAGATGAGACAGAGGTGGCGGCACTGGGACAGCCCTGGGGACAGAGGGGTGGTGGCACCAGGATGGAACTGGGGACAATGGGAGGGGACTGGTGGCACTGGGATGGGGACATGAGGAAGGGACTGGAGACACTGGGCTGGTGGCACTGGGGTGGAACTGGTGACACTGGGACACAACTGGAATGAGGACACTGGGATGGAACTGGGGACTCTGGGCTAGTGGCATTAGGATGGAACTGGGGACACTGGGATGGAACTGGTGGCACGGGGCTGGTGACATTGGTATGGGGATAATGAGGTGCTGGCACTGGGCTGGCACTGGGAGCACTGGGATGGAACTGGGAGCACTGGACTGGTGGCACTGGGACAGGACTGGGGACACTGGGCTGGAACTGGGTTGGTGACATTGGACTGGTGGCACTGGAATGGTGACAGTGGGACAGAACTGGTGGCACTGGGCTGGTGACACTGGGATGGAACTGGGGACACAGGGATGGTGGCACTGGAATGATGACACTGAGTTGGTGGCACTGGGGACACCCAGCCCTGGGGACACTGGGGTGGTGACAATGGGACAGAACTGGTGGCACTGAGATGGAACTGGTGGCACTGGGATGGAACTGGGGACAGTGGGAGGGGACTGGTGGCACTGGGACAGGGATACTGGGACAGGGATAGTGGAACAGGACTGGGGACACTGGGAGGGGATATGGGGATGGAGACATCAGGAAGGGACTGGCGACACTGGGCCGGTGGCACTGGGGTGGAACTGGTGGCACTGGGACACATCTGGTGACCCTGGAATGGAGACACTGGGATGGAACTGGGAACACTGGGATGGTGGCATTGGGATGGGAATGGGGACACATGGATGGAACTGGTGACACTGGGGACAGAGGGGACAGAGGGACATGGGGGGTGACAGGGGGATGGAGGGGACATGGGGGGTGGCAGGAGGGGACAGGGGGTCGCAAAGGGGACAGGAGGGCATTGCAGGAAGAGGGGGGTGGAGGGGACCGAGGGTGGCAGAGTCCCACATCCCTCATTCAGCCTCTAACTCTCACCCAAGTCACATATCACACTATTCTCCATTATCTATCTCACATTCTTGTAGACTCCAGTGTATCTTGAAATCCTTCTTGAAGCTTTCTCCATGGGTAAGGGTCAAAGGCAGTGCTTCTCAGGGGGTCAGGGCCCCTCAGAGCAGGCAGAGAAATATTCCCTGTGCTCTGGGTTCCCACAGAGTTTCTGATAGACACTGGAGTGGTGCATTTGGGGTTAAATACTGCAGAAGGGAAACTGAGTCACGATACTGTACATGTTGTTGGGGCGACCGGGGTAAGCAAAACACGGCCTTTCTTTGCACCTTTAAAATTTAAATTTTATTTATTAAATTTTATTTATTAAATTTTATTTTATTATTTTTATTACTAATTTAATTTTTATTTTATTTATTTATTAAAATTTAAATTAAATGTTTCTTTCAACCTTTACAAAAGTGGGAAAGCACTGGGGAACTCATCAATTCCTCTATATGCCCAACTCCCCTAAACCATTGCTGGGGAGGGATTTGCTAGAAAAATTGGAAGCAGAAATTACATTCAAAAAAGGGAATGGGCATACGAGCTGTAATTCCTGAATCCAAATTTGTCCAAGTTCTGCACTTTTTATACAGGAAAAATGTAGTGAAATCCCTGCTGAAGCTGAAAATGCAGTCAATCCAATAGTGTGGGCCAGTGATATCCCCAGGGACTTCACCTAAATCCCCTGGGACTGAGCCTAAATCCCCAGGGACTTCACCTAAATCCTCTGGGACTGAGTTTAAACCCTCTGGGACTGATTTTAACTCCCCTAGGATGGAGCCTAAATCCCCTGAGACTGACCCTAAACCCCCTGGGATTGACCCTAAACCCCAGGGATTGACCCTAAACCCCCTGGGACTGACCCTAAACCCCTGGCATTGACCCTAAACCCCAGGAATTGACCCTGAACCCCCGGGACTGACCCCGAACCCCCTGGGACAGACCCTGCACCCCCGGACTGACCCTGCACCCCCGGACTGACCCTGCATCCCCGGACTGACCCCAAACCCCCCGGACTGACCCTGCACCCCGGGACTGACTCCAAACCCCCCGGACTGACCCCAAACCCCCGGACTGACCCTGCACCCCCGGACTGACCCTGCATCCCCGGACTGACCCCAAACCCCCCGGACTGACCCTGCACCCCGGGACTGACTCCAAACCTCCCGGACTGACCCCAAACCCCCGGACTGACCCCAAACCCCCCGGACTGACCCTGCACCCCCGGACTGACCCCAAACCCCTCAGGACTGACCCTGCACCCCCCGGGACTGACCCCGCACCCCCGGGCGGAGCCCGCACAGCCCAAACTCGGGAGCTTCCCATGGCCTGGGCCGGTCCTGGGGCGGTGACGTCACCGTGCCTGGCCCCGCCCCTTTCCGGCGCTCGTCCCGCGGCGGCTCCGCCATTTCCGCGCGCGCCGCTGCTGGGGCCGGTTCTGGGTCGGGACCGGCGCTTGTCCTGAGGCTCCTCCGCCACCGGAGCGGCCCCAAGGTGTCCCCAGTGAGCATGGAGAACCAAGAGGTGCGACGGGGGGGGCGGGGGTGGGGGACTGGACGCGTGGGGTGGTGAAAAGAGGTAGTGGGGGATGGGGGGACACGGAGGGTGGCAGAGGGGGCGGGGGGGTGGCAAAGGGACAGAGGGGACAGCAGAGCCCTCCAGGGAGGGGACAAAGGGGACCCGGGGAGGGCACAGGGGCCACCGCAGGAGGCTACAATTGCCAGCAGGTCCCTGACACCTCCCCTGTCCCCTTTCCAGGTGTCCCCTCCCCAGCTGCTGGAGGCTCTGGTGGCCGTGGTGGCCACCCTGGGCAAGGTGGCGGCCGCTGTGACTGGGCCACACAGGGGCGTGTGGCAGCGAGTGTCCCCAATGTTCTTGCCCGTGGACCTGAGGAGATTCACCTGGAACGTCCATAGGACCCTGGACCACGGCAGTGTCACTTCCCAGGGCCACCGTGGTGTCCCCTCCCTGGGCCAGGCCCTGGCCACCCTCGGGGCCACCCCTGGGACCACCTGGGCCGATGTGAGAGCTGCGGCCAGCGCCTGGCAGGAGTTGGTGGCCACGCTCAGGGAGAGCTGGGACCGGCTGGCCTTGGAGGCCGCTGAGCTCTGTGTTGCCTGCACGGACGTGGCCCCAGCCCGGGCCAGGGACCTGTGGTACAAGACCGCCCGCCGGGGGACAGCTTGGCACAAGCTGGCGACCACGGCCCGGCGGCCACCGGTGGCCCTGGACAGGGAGGAGGAGGTGACCTGGGCAGGGGCCACACGCGATGCCTGGGAGGCAGTGGCCACCGACAAGGAGGAGCTGGCCACCAGTGAAGAGGACGAGCTGGCCACCAGCGAGGAGGAGCCGGCCAGCAGTGAGGAGGAGCTGGCCAGTGACGAGGAGCAGGCAGCTACCAGCGATGAGGAGCTGGCCACCAGCGACGAGGAGGTGGCCACTGATGAGGAGGAGCTGGTGAATAGTGAGGAGCAGGTGGCCACCAGTGAGGAGGAGGCAGCCATGGGAGAGGCCATGGGAGAGGCCATGGGAGAGGCTGTGGTGGCCGCCAGCCGGGCAAGGGTGGCCGCCAGGAGTGGCCATTGGGCAGAGGTGGCCCTGGGGCCACTGGAGCTCTTGGTGGACGCGTGTGACAGAGCCACCATGTTCATCAGGAATATGGATTACTGCTTCTGGGAGATCGGGATCATCCTGAACGGGACAAATGAGGCGTCCCCCAATGTCCCCATGGCCTTGGTGGCCAAGGTGGCCGAGGCCGAGGGGCTGTGGGATGCCAGCGCTCACCTGGCTGAGGATCGCCTGCTGGGAATACTTGAGCTCATTGACAACATCCTCTTGAGTCCCTCTGGTGGCCCAGGTGACCCTGGTGGCCCCGGTGGCCGCGCAGTGGACAAGCAGTGCCAAAAAGCCATGAAGCACATCCCGAGGCTGCTGTGGGGACAGTGATGTCACTGCTGTGACATCATCGGGGCAGTGATGTCACTGTGGAGACCTGTGGATACTCAGGTGCCACCAGTTCCTTGTGTCACCAAGAGCCCCTCAAGTGCCACCAGTTCCTTGTGTCACCAAGAGCCCCTCAAGTGCCACCAGTTCCTCATGTCATCAGGAGCCCCTCAACTGCCACCAGCTCCCCAAGTGCCACCAGCTCCTCGTTTCACCAAGAGCCCCTCAAGTGCCACCAGCTCCCCAAGTGCCACCAGCTCCTCGTTTCACCAAGAGCCCCTCAGGTGCCACCAGCCCCTCGTGTCACTGGACTCTCATGCAGGAGAACCTGGTGGATCCCTTGGGGCTCAGTCCTGTCCCCCACCGCCCCGTTATCAGCTGGGACCCACCCTGTGAGCGGCCGGGATCAGAATTGAAATTTTTATAAAAGTTTGTTAAGGGATAAAATCCTGGTGCTAATTGCCAATAGCTCCCTGTTAATTAAACCATGTTCTTTATATTCTGTTACATCACAGAGATTCATGCATATTCATGAGAGTTGGTGCATATTCATAATATATTATTGATCTAAAAAAAATATATATATATATGAGTAATAAAATTGAAATATATATTGTATAAAATATTTTACAATAATATATTTTCTACCAACATATTTAGAGATAGAATTATATTTATTATTCAAAACAATATTTCATATTAATATTTTATATACATAAACATACATACATTTTCCTATGTTCTATATAAATTCTATTCAAACATTCCTGGGAGTTCAGATGTACTTTGTTTGGTTTTAACCCTTGACTTGCCTCCACACCATCTTGTGCATTAAACCAATTTATTTTATTTCTCCTTGCGGTTCCATCATGTTGTGTTTTCACTCTCTGGTGACGAGAGAAGAATTCATAAATTCTACTTTTTTTTTGCTGTTTTGGCACTGGGATGGGACTGGGGACACTGGGACACAGCTGGGAACACTGGGACAGGATGGGGGACACTTGGATGGGACTGGGCTAGTGACATTGGTCTGGTGGCACTGGGACAGGGACACGGACAGAACTGGACATGGACACATGGGAGCACTGGGATGGGGACACTGGGACAGGATGGGGGACACTGGGATGCTGGCATTGGGATGGGACTGGGGACACTGGAGTGCAACTGGGGACACTGGGACACAAATGGGAACAACTGGGACAGGGACACTGGGACAGGAGTGGGGGCACTGGGCTGGCACTGGGGTGCTGATGTCAGCATTAATTAATTAACCAGAACACTACTTGAACATTACCAGAGCAAATGTCCAAGGAATGGCACCTGCCGGAAAGAGGTGGGACGAGGTGACATCACCCCCCAGGTGCCATGGCCCACTGGTGGCCCGCTGGTGGCCAGGTGACACCAAGATGTCCCCTCGCCCCACCGGGCCAGTGGCAGGACACGGCCACCGCGAGCAGGGCCATCAGCAGGTGACCGTCCTTGGCCACCACCAGGGGCACTGCAGGGACATGGGGACAGCACACAGGTGGCACCAGGGACACGGCAGTGCCACCAGTTCCAGTGGCACCTGTTCTGTCCCAGGCTGGTGGCACTTGAAGGGCTCTTGGTGACATGAGGAGCTGGTGGCACTCCAGTGGCCACAAGCCTTTCCAGTAACATTACTGCCCTGATGACATCACAGCGGTGATGTCACTGTCCCAACATCAGCCTTGGGATGTCCTTGATGGCTTTTTGGCACTGCTCGGCCACCGTGCGGCTGCCAGGGCCACCACAGGGACTCAAGAGACATTTTTCAATGACCCCAAGTGTCCCCAGCAGGTGATCCTTGGCGAGGCGGGCCAAGGCATCCCACAGCCACTCAAACTCGGCCACCTTGTCCACCAAGGCCTGGAGGACATCAGGGGACACCACACTTGTTCCCTTCAGGATGGCCTCAATGTCCCTGAGCCGCCACTCCATGTTCCAGTTGAACAAGGTGGCTTTGTCACACGAGGCCACAAAGCGCTCCAGTGGCCCCAGGGCCACCTCGGCCCAATGTCCCCTCCTGGTGGCCACCATTGCCCGCCTGGTGGCCACCACAGCCTCTCCCATGGCCTCGTTGGTGGCTGCCACCACATGGGCATCATGTGTGGCCATTTCCCGGGCCACCTCCTCCTTGTCCAGGGCCATCAGGTGCTGCTCCATGACCAACTTCCTGCAGGCATCACGGAGCTCGGTGGCCTCCCTGGCCAGCTTGTCCCAGCAGTCCACGAGCTTGGCCACCAACTCCCGCCAGGCGCTGGCCACAGCTCTGATATCAACCCAGGTTGTCCCTGGGTTGGGCCAGAGGGCAGCCAGGGCCCGGCCCAGGGAGGGGACACTATAGTGACCCAGGGAGGTGACATCGCTGTGGTTCAGGATCTTACAGATGCTCTGGGTGAAGTTCTTCAGGGCCTCATGCAGGGAGTCTGGGGGCTCATGCAGGAACTTGCCCCTGTGTGACCCGGTCACAGTGTCCGCCACCTCACCCAGGTTGCCCACCACATCCACTGTCTTTTTCAGCTGTGTACGGTAGACCTGGAAAAGGGACAGGGGAGGTGTCAGGGATCTCAAGGCACTTACAGCCTCCTGTGGTGGCCCCTGTGCCCTCCGGGGGTCCCCTTTGTCCCCTTCCCTGGAGGGCTGTGCTGTCCCCTGTTGTGGTGTGTTTCTTATACGTTAGCCTGATTAAGTTGTAAATTGGTTCGTTCTGTGTACCCATATAGTTGTAATGGTTCTGCCCTGGTTCTCCCTCTCCTTCATCGCCGTCAATACAGTTTTTTCCCCTCCCCGTTGCCATTGACAACCTATGTATCAGCTGCTTAGTCCCTCCCTGGTACCCTGTCCGTCACTTGGTGGCCCATCCTTTCCGTCTAGAATTTTCCAGCTAGGGCATCAAGTGATTGGTTCAGGGGCCAGGGTCCCTCCCCAGACCTTTCCCTATTGTTTTTCCCATTATGCCTGTCTCTCTCTCTTCACTCCCACCCCTCACGTTCATAGGCTGAAGACTAAACTCCGTGTCTGCACCCTCCCCTCTTTATAAGCTCATGTCTGACCCCAGTTCAGGGTGTTCGGCTGTTAGTTCCCCTGGAATAAATGTGGACTCTACTACAGCTGGAGTCCGTCTCTTCTCTCCTGTTGGGTAGCAGCCTTTTCACTGCGGATCCTCGTCCCTCAAGGCGAAAGCCTAGGCGCTCTCCTGAGCAAACCCAGGGTCGGAAGAGTGCCTCCAGTGCTGCTGGTGGTGCTGGCCACAGCTAGCAGGGACGTCCCGAAGGGATGATCATCTCCCCACTTCGAGGCCAGCCGCCGCTGCAGTCCCCTCTGTCCCTTTGTCACCCCCTCGTCCCCTCTGCTAACCCCTGCCACCCTCCTCGCTGTCCCCTCTGCCACCTCCTGCCAGCACACTCATAGCCCCTGCCACCTACTGGTGTCTCTTCTGCCACCACCTGCCAGCCCCCTTGTCCCCTCCCCCTGTCATCCCCAGCCCCCACTCCCCCCTCCCCCCCATTTCCCCTCCCCCTCTCTGTCACCTCCCCCTTTCCTGCCACTCCCTCCTGTCCCCTTTGCATCCCCCTGCCCTCTTCCACCACCCCACGTGTCTTCCCCATCCCCCATTTCCCTCTCCCCACACTGTGCCCCCTCCCCCCACCAGTGTCCCCTCTGTCCCACTCTCCCCTGCCACCGCGTTCCACCTTTTGGAGCTCCATGCTCACTGGGGACACCTTGGGGACGCTCCGGGGATGTTTTGGGGGTCGAAGGAGTCTTGGGATGTCCTCGATGGCTCTTCGGCACCTCTCGGCCACCTCACAGGCACTGGGACTGGTGAGACCACCATCGAACAAGAAGTCAATGATGTTGTCAACTGTCCCCAGCAGGTGATCCTCGGCCAGGCGGGTGTTGGCCTCCCACAGCCGCTTGGCCTCGGCCACCTTGGCCACCAAGTAGTCCTCGGGGACATTGGGGGACACCTCATTTGTCCCCTTCAGGGAGGCCTTGATGTCCCCAACCCTCCGCTGCAGCTCCTGGGAGAAAGTGGTGGCTTCGTCACACACGGCCACCAACCCAGGGCCTCCTCCACCCGCTGTCTCACCATGGTGGCCCTGGTTACCTTGCTGGCAGCCACCCTGGCATCTCTCCTCACCCGGGCTTCATGCCCGGCCACCACCTCGACCCCCTCCTCCCTGCCCAGGGCCTGACCCAGCTCCACCACGTTTTTCTGAACTGTCCCATGACAGAAAACCTTGTCCTGTAGTTCCATGGCCTGGGCAGTGGCATTGGCCACCATGTCGACCGCCTCAGCGACCACCTCTCTGCAGATGTTGCAGAGCCTGGCAGCCTTCCTGGCCAGCTCAGCCCACCTGTCCACAAGAACAGCCATCGACCCCTGCCACTCACTGGCTGCCAATGTCACATGGTCCAAGGTGGTCCATGGGGTGCTCTTGTAGGCGGCCAGGGCCAAGCTCAGGGAGGTGACAGGGTCATCATCATTGGAGGTGACATTGTGGCGCCACCTGGCGCCCTCAATGCGCTTGATGGTGGCCCAGAGCTCATTGGTGAAGTCCTTCAGGTCCCAGTCCAGGCACCTTGGGAACACGAGCAGAATCATCTCCACATCCTGCCTGGGCAGGGTGGCCAGCAGCTCATCCAGGATGGCCACCACGGTGACCTGTGGCTGCAGCAGGGCTGGGGACATCTGGAGAGGGGTCAGGGGAAGTGTCAGGGACCTGGCGGCACTTACGACCTCCTGGGATGTCCCCTGTGCCGTTCTGGGGTGTCCTTGTCCCCTTTGTCTCCTCCCTGGAGGGTTCTGCTGTCCCCTCTGTCCCTTTGCCACCCCCTCGTCCCCTCTGCCACCCCCTGCCCTCCCCACTGTCACCCCCACCCCACTGTCACCTTCCCCTTTCTTACTGTGCCCTCCTGTCCCCTTTGTGACCCCCTGTCCCCTCCTGCTGCCCCGTGTCCCTTCCGTCCCCCACTGCCCCCTTTCACCACTCCCTGTGTCCCCTCTGTCACCCCCGTGTCTCCACTGTCC
This sequence comes from Passer domesticus, assembly GCF_036417665.1. Taxonomy (NCBI): domain Eukaryota; kingdom Metazoa; phylum Chordata; class Aves; order Passeriformes; family Passeridae; genus Passer; species Passer domesticus. The sequence continues at coordinate 624,795 of NW_026989901.1, forward strand.
CCTCCCCCCCCACCACTCTGGGATTGTCGCACCTCGAGGGGCTCCATGGCCGCTGGGGACACTCCAGGGACATCTTGGGGACACTTTTGGGACACTCCAGTGACACTCTGGGAACAATTCAGGTGACAAACACGCCCGGGTGAAAGCTGGGGCCACGCAGGAACATGGCGCGGCCGGATAGAGGAAAAAGGAAGTGCTGACGTTACAGCCCCCCCCGCCTGTGGGGTCAGGGGTGTGTCCTCAATGTCCCCCGATGTCCTCAACGGGACCCCGATGTCCCCTCAGGGTTCCCAACAAGGCCCAAGTGTCCCCTGATGTCCTGTTGGGGACACTGGGGACACAGCAGGGTCCTGTTGGGGACACTGTGGGGACATCGGGGACATTGCGGGGGACCCAAAACTAGACAGAGGATGTCAGGGTAGCCCCGGTGTCCCCAAGAGAAGGATGGGGGATGTCCCCAATGTCCCCAACAGGACCCCAGTGTGTCCCTGGTGTCCCCAGCTGGACACTGGGGGACACTTGTGCCTTGTGGGGGACATCGGGGCAACACCAGGGCCATGTGGGAGCACTCAGCGGACATCGGGGTCCTGTTGGGGACATTGGGGGGATATTGGGGACCTTGCCCTAGCCCCACAGGTGGGGAGGGCAGGGGGGATAGTGACATCACCTCTTCCTGCTTCCTGCATCTGGCCGCACCACATTCCTGCCTGTCCCCAACTGTCACCCGGGTGTGTTTGTCACCTGGAATATCCCCAGAGTGTCCCCAGTGGGTCCCCGGAGTGTGCCTATTGGCCATGGAGCCCCGCGAGGTGTGACAATCCTGGCATAAGGGGACATGGGGGTGACAGAGGGGACAGGAGGGCGTGGCAGGAAGGGGGGAGCTGACAGAGGGGTGGAGGGAACTGAGGGTGGCTGGGGGAGGGGGGACAATAGGAGGTGGCAGGGGGTGACAGAGGAGACGAGGGGTTGACAAAGGGACAGAGGGGACAGCAGAGGCCTCCAGGGAGAGGCAAAGGGGCCCCCAGAAGGGCACAGGAGACACTGCAGCAGACCACAAATGCCACCAGGTCCCTGACACCCTGACACCTCCCCTGTCCCCTCCCCAGCCCTTCCTGTCCCTGCTGGAGCAGAAGGTCACCATGGTGGCCACCCTGGGTTAGGTGGTGGCCACCGTGACCAGGCCACACAGAGGCGTGCAGTGGTGTGTGTCCCCACTGCTCCTGCCTTTGCCCTGAGGAGATTGACTTGAAGACTCCTTGAGACCCTGGACCACGGCAATGTCACCTCCCTGGGGCACCATGGTGTCACCTCCCTAGGCCAGGCCCTGGCCACCCTCAGGGCCACCCCGGGGCCACCTGGGCCGATGTGAGAGCCATGGCCAAAGCCTGGCAGGAGTTGGTGGCCACGCTCACGGACAGCTGGGAACGGCTGCTTCAGGAGGCCGTCAGGCTCCATGACACCTGCGAGGACACGGCCACCGCCGTGGCCATCGCCTAGGCCAGGGATCAGCAGGATGAGGCCACCCACAGGGAGACAGCTGGGACAATCTTGTGGCCACAGCCCAGCAGCTGCCATGGCCCTGGAAGAGGTGGCCTCAGCAGAAGAAATTAGAAGAAATTAACTTCTTCCTGCCTCGCTCATCTCTGAAGATGCAAAGCTGACGCCATCAGGACTCAGAGAAAGAATTTGACACTGTCCAGACAGAATCCTTTGTTTGAATGGAATTTATCCATCATGTATGAGATGTATGAATATGCAACAGGCTATTGCTTTTAAGGGTTAATCATCTGTTAACGTGAGTCTTTTGCAGGCTTATTTTGCCCAGAAAAAGGTACTCCCACTGTCTGTACATCTTTCTTTTCATTGTATCATATTGTCCTAAATCTCAGTTCTTCAAATGTTTATTACTTTAAATATATTACTATTTTTCTAACCATTTTATTGCTATTAAACTTTTAAAATTAAAAAAAAAAAAGTGATTGGGGTTTTTCACAAGTACAACCCCCAGCTGAGGCAAGCAAATGGACTATAGCCAGCAGAAACAATAAAGACTTGAAGCTGGTCCTGAGGAGAGCACGGAAAGAAGCGCAACTCTGAACACAACCCCCCACAAGAAACATCCACATTGTTATCTGTCTATCCTTAAAGTTTGTTAATATTTTTTTACAGTGTAAGTTCAAGCTTTGTTCAGCTAAGAATTAACAATCAAAGTAATATTTAACACATTTTAAAAGGTAGTTATAGGAAATACAGTACTCAACGTACCGTATGACACCTAACTAAAGTGCACCACCCCCCTACCAAAACCAGCCAGCCTGAACAGAACTGTAATGGGCAAATCAAGAGCCCTAAACCTTCATGGAAATGAAGGATCCAAAAAGAAACCAATCCAAAGGGACAAAAAGCAGGATCAAAAGGGGCTTCAGACCCACTGAATTTGTGCCGCTCCAAAGGACATCACTGCTAAGGGACATCGCTTTTGAAGAACACCCAGCAGCAGCGTTGCAGCATCCTCAACAGGAACGCTCCTGCCCGGCCCGCGGGCCCCCTTGCTTTAGGCCTTTCTTTTCCTTATAATAAATACTGAAACCACCTTAGTACTGGGAGCCTGCTCTCATTTTTAACAGCTTGGAGGCTCTGCCAGGATACAACCTTGCCCAACCAGGCCGCCTGGGACCTTGCGTTGGCATCTGGGAAAAAGGCCTGAGGCACATGTGAGGCACAGTGGAGCAGGTAAGTATCACCCATCCACGGGCAGCGGTGGGCCCCGAGGGGACAGGGGGGGCAAATGTGTGTGGGGGGGGGTGTTTGAGATGGGGCTAGCAGCCCAAGCGGCTCAGAGCTGTGAAATGAGTGTGGACTTTCTACTACCATGATTCAGAGATCTCCATGAGGCGACGGGCTGGGAACGGAGGGAAGCAAAAGAGGGAAGTGAGGCAAAAGAGGCGGCCCCCAACCCCCCTTGTTCCAGCACCCGGGGCAGTAAGAACAAAGGAGCGGGGGTGGACTCATGCAAGTCGAATGAAAGGTCCAGTACAACCCCCAGCTGAGGCAAGCAAATGCACTAGAGCCAACAAAAACGATAAATACTTGAAACTGGTCCTGAGGAAAACAAGGAAAGAACCGCAACCCTGAACACAACACCCCATGGGAAACATCTACATTGTTATCAGTGTATCTTTAAAGTTTGTTAATGTTGGTTATAATTATAGTAGAAGTTCAAGTTTTGTTCAGCTCAGAATTGACAATCAAAATAGTATCTCAATTTCCAGTACTGTTCCATAGAGCACTCTCCTTGCAACCCTCATTGGGAAAGGAGTTGGTAGGATAAGGGTCACGGCAGAATGTCTCCAGAAGAATGGAAAACCAGAGGTGGGAGGTGAGACTGGATCGGGAACTCCCTCCAGGAAACACTCTCAGGGCACCGAGAAAACCCCTGTGGATCGAGAGGTGGGGAGGCCAGCCTGTACCAGACTGCCACTGGTAGCAATGCTACTGCTCACTCAGTTCAAAGGAAGTGGAGGAAACACTTGTGAGAAGTGTTCCTGTCCCTTGTATAGAGGAGATACAGGAGGTGTATTAATCAGAGTGCACACAAACATGAATCCCAAAGGTATCAATCACTCCCAGTCAACAGCCTGTAAAGAAGATATTAAAATATATTGGCTGGTGTGAAAAATGCCAATCACTTGGGTTTTTAAATTTTAAATGTTTACAAGTAATAAAATGGTTATAAAAATAGTAATATAATTAGAGTAATAAATATTTGGACAAATTGGGTTTTAGGATAATGCGAGACAATAAGAACAAAGAGTTATGGACAGTCCAGTACCTCTTTCTGGGCAAAATAAGCCCAAAAAACACACACACACACACACATGCACGCATTACTAGTGGATTAACTCTTAAAAGCAATAGCCTCTTGGATATTCATACACCTCCTACATGATGCATAAATGCCATTCAAACAAAGGATTCTGTCTGGGCAGTGTCAACTTCTTCCTCTGAATCCTAATGGCATCTTCAGGGCTGTGCAAGGTGGGAAGAAGTTAGTTTCTTCTGATAATGGAGCAATAAATTCTTTTTTTTCTGAAAGATTTAGGTATCCTGTGGCTGCTATCTCGCTGTTAGTACCTCATTCCTTTCTCTAAAATGTATCCTACATACATAGATTCTATTTTAAGATCATGTTACAACCTAAAAAATGTTTAACACACTCCTTAAGAAAATTAATACAGCATAACCTTCTAAATATAACACATATAATATTCATTTTAATATTTGTGAAAAGCCAATCATAAAATACACATTTTTCACAGCTGGCAAAAAATATTGCAAACCCAGGCCAGAAAATGTCAGATGTGTATGTTTTGAACTTGAAAGAAAGAAAGATGCGTAGGCTTTGAACAAGAAAGTGAAACCAACTTAGAGCATGCATTCAAAGAGAAAGAGGTACAATTGAAAAGACAAAGGGATAGAGCGGGACAAATACATGGAAAGAATCTTTTTATTAATATGTTGGAAAGGATTACAAAAGAATTGAATCTAACTGATGGTTGGGTGTGCAGAGGGACACGCTTAAATGAGATTTGGCCATGGGACGGTATCAGTTTAGGTCCCTGAGATATTTAAAAGGGATTCCATCAAGAAAAAATATGGTGGCACCCAAAAGAGTGGGAGGAGAGTGGAAGCTGAAATCAACAATCATAGGGGAAGAGTGCTTATCAAGAAAAGGGAAAATGTGTCCTAATGAAGCAGGAGAAATGCCATGTAAAATATATCTGGCAGCAAATGACACACACACCAGGTGGATCCCAGAAACCGCCCATTCATACTGGTTAACAGAAAAAAACTGAAAGTTGATGCGTATACAGTGAAAAAGAAAAAAATGTTTGAATGTATAAGAAATTATATCGACCCATTATGGATGGGATAAAAACCTTATCCACATATTGGAAACATATAGCAAGTCGAGAGTCTAATTCTTGGGATGCACCTAAAAATCTATTTTGGATCTGTGGTAACACAGCCAATGTGAAGTTACCAGGAGGGTGGAGAGGGAGTTGCACAATTGGAGCAATAAAACCATCCTTTTTCTTACTGCCTAAGGATGCAAAATCAAACTTGGGAGTCCCGGTGAATGGTGATCTGGCCAGAAAAAAAGGAGTTTATTGGGTGGAACCCCAAGTTAGAACAATGAAATCTGGACCCCAGAAAAGATTATTGATACTTATGGGCCGGCTACCTGGGCTCAAGATGGATCCTGGGGGTACAGAACCTCAGAATACATGCTCAATGGAATCATCCATCTACAAGTAGTACTTGAAGTCATATGCAATCCAGCAGCTCTGACCATCAATCTCTTAAACCAGCAGCAACAACAAACACGATCAGTAATTTACCAGATGTGATTGGCAGTGGACTACCTCCTCTCAGAGGAAGGAGGGATCTGTGGGAAATTTAATACTTCAGAATGCTGCCTGGAGATTGATGACCACAGTAATGTAATTAAAAACAGTATTGTAAATATTAGAAAACTAACCTATGTTGGAGCACAAAAATGGACCCCCTTCATTGGAGAATCCAATTGGTGGGACAACTTGTTCATCTGGAACGGTACATGGTGGAAGAAATTGGTCTTCTTTGTGGAGTGTGCACTAGCAAGTGTAATCTTACTACCATGTGCAATTCCATGTCTAGTCCAGAGAGTGACCAGCATTGTCCACAGCAGCATCATGCTGCAAGGGCACGTAGAAGGGAACAATGGTGGAAAAGCAATGTTAATGAAAGAACAGAATTATCAGAATGCCAGAGATATGCTTGAACAGTATGAGAAACTGAGAAAAATAGAAGTTGAACTTTAAAAAGTTGATGAAGGCTGGAAAAGGGGTTACAAGGGTAGTTATAAGAAATACAGTACTCAACGTACCATAGCACACCTAAGTAAAGTGCAGCATACCCCAAGCGAAATGAGCAAGCCAGGACAGAACTGTAATGGGCAAATCAAGTGCCTTAATCCTTCATACAAATGAAGGATCCAAAAAGAAACCAATGCAAAGGGACAAAAATGCAGGATAAAAAGGAGTTTCTGACCCAGTGATTTTGCGCCGCTCCATCTGGGACATCGGGGGCATCACTGCTGAAGAAGACCCAGTGCTGGCGCTGCAACATCCTCGACAGGAGCGCTCCTGCTTGGCCCATGGGCCCCGACGTTTAGGCGTTTCATTTGCTTATAATAAATGCTGAAATCACTTTAGTACCAGGAGCCTGTTCTCGTATTTAACAACACAAAAATCTGGATTTCTGGAGCACACGAAGCTCACGATTACCGGGACACACGAAATTCAGGATACCTGGGGCACATGAAGTGCTGGATTCCAGGGGCACCTGAACGGATCAGTTCCTGGTCAGGATTCCTAGTGCACACGAGCAGACGGTGATCGGCCCCTGAGGGCTGAGCTCCAGCGGTGACAGTGAATTCTCCTGGCAGTAAGCGATATCCTGGCAGTCCTCCTCCGATGCCAAAGAGCAAGAGAGAGAGAGGCTGCCCCCAACCCCTGCCCTCCATTCTCCTGGGATGTCTGTCCCCCCCGGAGAGGAACTCCCAAAAATGAGAGGAGCTCCCCCTCCGCACCTTCTCAAGCACTCAGCCAGCAGTGCTCTTAAAAACTCAATGGGAAAAAAATCCACAAGTGACAAGGAAAGAACAGGAAAACCCCAACCCCCAGCAAATTGGTGCTGGCTGTGGTTTTTGGGGGTTCCAGCGACACCCAGGGTAGGGTCAGTGCTCAGCAGCGGGGGCCCCCTGGCCCCCCCATACCACATCCTGGTGTGAAAAAAAAAGTTCACTCTTTGAAAATTGTAAAAGATTAATAAGTGATAGAAAAGGATTTTGGCAGACAGCCAAACAAGTTTCTTTAACTTAACCCATTGTTCTCCAGATCCGGATCCACTGCAGGGCTACAAACACATTCCTGTGTTGAGACATTCTTCAAATATTCCTGGGAGGTTTGGATGTTGCAGGAACTCTTGTTTGGTTTTAACTTCTGACTTGTCTGCAGGACATTCTGTAGATTGGGTCAATATATTTGATTTCTTCTCCTTATTCCATCCTGTTGTTTCACACCCCCTGATCAATTCATAAATTCTTCTCAGGTTTGTGTCACTGTTATCACCTGGAGAGGCTGATCCGCAGGTATGAGAAACAACGGAATATTCTACACCTGACTCAGTTACACAAAAGCATTTTAATATTGCATAGTCTCTATTTTAACATTTATTATTTATCTATTTACTATAGTTATAGTGAATATATAAGCGTAATTATAAGAAATAGATATAAGAATAAATATATAGTTACATAAATATAAGTATATAAATAGACATATCTATTTTTAATATTTTAAGGCATACAATATAATATCAGTTTGTTACTCCAGCTTTAAATCAGTTACACGGTGCACAGATAAACTGGTTGATTTTATTGTACCAGCAAGCAGCTACAAGGAATTCTCAATAATCCATAATCAAGTACCAGAGCAAAATACTTGTGGAAGTATTTTTTTGCAAAAGCCAATGCAGAATTGAAGAAGCCAATGCAGAATTGCAGAAGCCAATTATTAAATTGTCATTTATGACTCGGCTGTGCTGCAGGCACAGGGGGAAGCTGGAAGCTGCTGAGGGGACTAATTTACTTCTGTCCCCTGTCCCTGAGTGTCCCCAGACTGTCCCAGCATGCCCACGAGTGTCCCCAAACTGTCCCTGAGTGTCCCTGTGTGTCCTCCCCGCATGTCCCTGAGTGTCCCCAGTGACGTCACCGAGGAAATGTCCCATGAGGATTTGGGACATATCAATGAAAATTCCCAGAAAATTCCCCAGATTTGTCTCAAATCCCACATGGGAATGGGAGAGGGCACAGGTGACAGCAGCGATGTCCCCAATGATGTCACTGCCATGATGACGTTGCAGTGGTGATGTCACTGTCCCTGCAGCAGCCTTGGGATGTCCTCCCTGGCTCTTTGGCACCACTCGTCCACCACGCAGCTGGCAGGGCCACTGGGGCCACCGCAGCCACCACAGGGACACAAGAGGAGGTCGTGAATGTCCCCAAGTGTCCCCCGCAGCTGACACGTGAACAGGCAGGTGCTGACATCCCAAAGCTGCTCAAACTTGGCCACTTTGGCCACCAAGTGCTCAGGGTCATCGGGGAAAACCTCGTGTGCCCACTTCAGGATGGTCTCGATGTCATCGAGCTGGCACTTGATGTAACTGATAAACTCAGTGTCTCTGTCACACGTGTCCACCAAGCTCTCCAGCGGCCCCAGGGCCACCTCTGTCCAATGTCCCCTCCTGATGGTCACCCTTGCCTGGCTGGTGGCCACCATGGCCACTCCCACGGCCTCGTTGGTGGCCGCCACCACCTGAGCATTGCACGTGACCCCGACTGAGGCCTCCTCCTCCCTGTCCAGGGCCACCATCAGCTGCTGGGCTGTGGCCACCACGCTGTCCCCAGCTGTCCCCCTGTGGGTGGGCTCATCCTGCTGGTCCCTGGCCTGAGCGATGGCCACAGCGGTGGCCGTGTCCTCGCAGGTGTCATCGAGCCTGACGGCCTCCTGAAGCAGCCATTCCCAGCTCTCCGTGACCACTGCCATCAGCTCTCACCAGGCCTTGGCTGCGGCTCTCACGTCGGCCCAGGTGGTGCCAGAGGTAGCCCTGAGGGTGGCCAGGGCCTGGCCCAGGGAGGTGCACAAGGGTGGCCCAGAGAGGTGACATTGCTGTGGTTCAGGGTCTCAGGGAGGCTCCAGGTGAAGCTCACCAGGGCGAGGGCAGGAACTTTGGGGACACTCACTGCCACACCCTCTGGTGTGATCCGGTCACAGTGGATGCCACCTCACCCAGGGTGGCCACCGCAGTGATCTGCTGCTCCAGCAGGGACAGCAATAGCTGGGGAGGGGACAGGGGAGATGTCAGGGACCTGGTAACACTTGTGGCCTCCTGCGGTGGCCCCTGTGCCCCTCCGGGGTCCCCTTTGCCCCTCCCTGGAGGGCTCTGCTGTCTCCTCTGTCCCTTTGTCACCCCTTCATCTCCTCTGCCACCCCCTGTCACCTCCCATTGTCCCTCCTCCCCCAGCCACCCTCGGTTCTTTCCACCCCTCTGTCAGCTCCCCCCTTCCTGCCACGCCCTCCTGTCCCCTCTGTCACCCCCATGTCCCCTTATGCCAGGATTGTCACACCTCGCGGGGCTCCATGGCTGTTGTGGAGACCTTGGGGACACTGACGATACTCTGGGGACACTCCAGGTGACAAACACGCCCAGGTGACAGTTGGGGACACGCAGGAAGGTGGCACGGCCAGATGCAGGAAGCAGGAAGAGGTGACGTCACTGTCCCCCCTGCCCCCCTAGCTGTGGGGCCAGAGCGGGGTCCCCAGTGTCCCTGCAATGTCCCCAACGGGACCCCAATGTCCCCTGAGTGTTCCTACATGGCCCTGGTGTTGCCCCGATGTCCCCCACAAAGCACAAGTGTCCCCCAATGTCCAGCTGGGGACACCAGGGACACACCGGGGTCCTCTTGGGGACCTTGGGGACATCCCCGTGTCCTTCTCTTGGGGACACTGGGGCCAGCCTGACATCCCCTGTCCTGTTTTGGGTCACCACGATGTCCCTGATGTCCCCACAGTGTCCCCAACAGGACACAGGTGTGTCCCCAGTGTCCACAACAGGACATCAGGGGACACTTGGACCTTGTTGGGAACCCTGAGGGGACATCAGAGTCCCATTGCGCACATCAGGGAGACATTGGGGACCCTGCCCTGGCCCCACAGGAAGGGGAGCAGTGACGTCACCTCTTCCTGCTTCCTCCATCCGGCCGTGCCATTTTCCTGCTTGTCCCCAACTGTCACCGGGGCGTGTTTGTCACCCAGAGTGTCCCCACAGTGTTCCCAAGGCATCCCGGAGTGTCCCTGGAGTGTCCCCAGTGACCATGGAGCCTCTCGAGGTGTGACAGTCCTGGAGTGGTGGTGGGGGAGGGACAGAGGGGGTGACAGAGGGGACACGGGGGATAGTGATAGGGGGCAGTGGGGGATGGAGGGGACACGGGGTGGGGCAGGAGGGGACAGGGGGTCACAAAGGGACAGGAGGGCATAGTAGGAATTGGGGAGGGTGGCAGAGGGGTGGATGGGGGGACAACAGGAGGTGGGGGGGGTGGCCCAGGGGATGAGGGTGTCACAAAGGGACAGGGCGGAAAAGCAGAGTCCTCCAGGGAGGGGACAAAGGGGACCCCACGGGGGCAGGGGGGCACACCAGGAGGCCACAAATGCCACCAGGTCCCTGACACCTCCTCTGTCCCCTGCCCAGCTGTCCCCGGCCCTGCTGCAGCCACAGGTCACGGTGGTGGCCATCGTGGGAGAGCTGCTGGCCACCGCGCCCAGTCGGGATGAGGAGATGCTGCTGTCCATGTCGGCAAGGTGCCTGTACTGGGACCTGGTGGACTTCACCAGGGAGCTCCGGGAAAACCTGTCCAGCACTGGTGGCATCTGGTGGCGCAGCCTTCTCTTCTACTCTGGTAACTGTTCTTACACCTCCCTGAGCCGGGCCCTGGCTGTCTACAAGAGCACCCCACGCCCCCCCTGGGACAGTGTGACATCGGTGGTCGGCAGTTGGAAGTGGTCGGTGTCTGGGCTTCTGGACAGGTGGGCCCAGCTGGCCAGGAAAGCCACCCAACTCCGCAACACCTGCAGGGAGGTGGCCACCAAGGCAGACGACATGGCAACCATTATCCAGGCCCGGCGCCTGCAGGACAAGGCTGCCCATTATGGGTCAGCTCAGAAAAACGTGGTGGAGCTGGGTCTGGCCCTGGGCAGGCAGGAGGGGGCCAAGGTGGTGGCCAGGCATGAAGCCTGGGTGAGGAGAGAGCCCAGGGTAGCTGCCAGCTGGGCAATAACGGCCACCATGTTGAGACAGTGGCTGGAGGCGGCCCTGGGGCTGCTGGAGCGCTTGGTGGCCGCGTGTCACGAAGCCACCGCCTTCCCCCGGGAGCTGCAGTGGCGGCTCAGGGACATTGAGGCCTCTGTGAAGGGGACAAATGAGGCATCCCCTGCTGTCCCTGAGGACTTGGTGGCCAAGGTGGCCGAGGCCGAGCGGCTGTGGGAGGCCAGCCACCACCTGGCCAAGGATCACCTGCTGGGGACACTTCAAGACATCATCGACTTCTATTTTGATGGTGATCCCACCAGCCCCACTGGGGTGGCCGAGCGGTGCCAAAGAGCCATTGAGGACATCCCAAGGCTCCTTCGACCCCTGGAGCGTCCCCAAGGTGTCCCCAAGGTGTCCCCAGTGAGCATGGAACTCCAAGAGGTGCAATATGGGGGACAGGGGGACAGAGGGGACATTGGAGGGGAGGGAGCACGGGGATGGGGAGGGAGAATGGGCGATAGAGAGGACGTGGGGCTGGCAGGAGGGGACAGGGAGTCACAAAGGGGACAGGAGGGAGTGGCAGCAATGGGGGAGGTGACAGACAGGTGGGGGGGAAAGGGGGGCGCCGTGGCAGTGGGGGATGAGGGGACAGTGGGAGAAAGGGACACATGTGGTGGCAGAGGAGACAGCAGGGTGTAGCAGGGGTTATGAGTGTGGTGGCAGTGGGTGGCAGCGGGGACAAGACGCTGACAAAGGGCTGGAGGAGAAAAAAGGGACCCCTCGGTGGCAGGGGGCCACCCCAGGAGGCCACAAACGCCACCAGGTCCCTGACACCTCCCCTGCCCCTCTGCAGCTGTCCCCGGCCCTGCTGCAGCCACAGGTCACTGTGGTGGCCACCGTGGGCATGCTGCTGGCCACCCTGCCCAGGCGGGACGAGATGAAGGTCATGTCCGCATTGCACCTGTACTGGGACCTGGTGGACCTCACCAAGGAGCTCTGGGTCACCCTGTACCGCATTGATGACACATGGTGGCACCACTATGTCACCTCCCATGATGATGATCCTGTCACCTCATTGGTGATCCTGTCACCAGGCCCTGGCTGCCAATGAGAGCAACCCATGGACCCCCCGAAACCATGTGACAATGGCAGCCAGCAAGTGGCAGTGGTCAGTGATTGTTCTTCTGGAGGGCTGGGCCCGACTGGCCAGGAAAGCCACGAAGCTCCACAACACCCGCAGGAGGGTGGCCACTGAGGCAGAAAGCATGGTGGCCACTGCCACTGACTGGGCATGGCTCCCGCAGACCGTCGCTCCCGCAGACCGTCGCTCACGAGAGGAGAGATGCCAGGGTGGCTGCCAGCCGGGCAACCACGGCCACCATGGAGAGACAGCGGCTGGAGGTGGCCCTGGGGCTGCTGGAGCGCTTGGTGGCTGCATGTCACGAAGCCACCACATTCCCCCGGGAGCTGCAGCGCAGGGTTGGGGATGTCGTGGCCACCCTGAAGGGGACAAATGAGGCATCCCCCAATGTCCCTGAGGACTTGGTGGCCAAGGTGGCTGTGGCCGAGCGGCTGTAGGATGCCAACGCCCGCCTGGCCAAGGATCACCTGCTGGGGACACTTCAAGACACCATCAAGTTCTTGTTCACTGGTGGTCCCACCAGCCCCAGGGGTGTGGTCGAGCGGTGTCAAAGAGCCATCGAGGACATCCCAAGGCACCTTCAACACTTGGAGCGTCCCCAAAGTGTCCCCAAGGTGTTCCCAGTGAGCATGGAGCTCCAAGAGTTGCGACAGGGTGGGGTGGGGTGGGGCGGAGGGACAGCAGAAGGGACACTGGGGGGGAGGGTGCAATGGGGCATGGGGGGGACATGGGGCGTGGCAGGAGGGGACAGCAGTGGGGCAAGGGGGTGGCAGAGGGGACAGCAGAGGGGGCAGGGGGCTGGAGGAGCTACGAGGGGAGGGGCAGGGGATGGCAGAGGCAACAAGAGGCTGGCACAAGGATGGAGGGGACAAAGGGGATCTCTCAGGGGCAGAGGGCCACCCCAGAAGGCCGTAAATGCCACCATGTCCCTCTTACCTCCCCTGTCCCCTCCCCAGCTGTTCCTGGCCCTGCTGCAGCCACCGGTCTCAGTGGTGGCCATCCTGGGCGAGCTGCTGGCCACCCTGCCCAGGCAGAATGAGTTGATTCTGCTCAAGTCCTTAGGGCAGCTGTACTTGGACCTGGACAAATTCACCATGGACCTCAGGGAGACTGTAGGGTGCATTTGTCATATCTGGTGGCGTGGCGATGTCACCTGCGATGATGATTTCTCTCCAACCTCCCTGAGCGGGGCCCTGGTTGTCTACAAGAGCACCCCATGGACCATATGGTTCCATGTGGCAATGGTGGCCAGCAACTGGCAGGGGATGGTGGCTGACCTTGTGAAGAGCTGGGCGCAGCTGGCCGGGAGGGCCACCCAACTCCGCAACACCTGCAGGAGGGTGGTCAATGAGGCAGCCACCAAGGTGGCCATCCCCACGGCCCGGGCCAGGGAGCTGCAGGACAAGGCTGCCCATGATGGGACAGCTCAGGAAAACATGGTAGAGCTGGGTCAGGCACAAGGTGGGGAGGAGGGGGCCGAGGGTGCACATGAAACCCGGGTGAAGAGAGATGCCAGGGTGGCTGCCAGCTGGGCAGCCAAGTACACCATGGTGAGACAGCGGGTGGACGTGGCCCTGGGGCTGCTGGAGGGCTTGGTGGCCGCGTGTGACGAAGCCACCGCCTTCCCCCGGGAGCTGCAGTGCCGGCTCGAGGACATCCAGGCCGCCATGAAGGGGACAAATGAGGCATCCCCCGATGTCCCCGAGGACTTGGTGGCCAAGGTGGCCATAGTCGAGGGGCTGAGGGAGGCCAACGCCCGCCTGGCCAAGGATCACCTGGTGGGGACAGTTGATGACATCATCGACTTCTATTTTGATGGTGATCCCACCAGCCCCACTGGGGTGGCCGAGCGGTGCCGAAGAGCCACCGAGGACATCCCAAGGCTCCTTCGACCCCCGGAGCGTCCTCAGAGAATCCCCAAGGTGTCCCCAGTGAGCATGGAGCCCCAAGAGGTGCGTCATGGTGTGTGGGGGGGGGGAAGAGGGGGACACAGGCGGATCGGGACACGCAGGGTGGCAGAAGGGACAGTGGGTGGTGGCAGGGTCTATGAATATAATGGCAGGGGGTGGCAGAGGGGACAGCAGAGGGGCAGGGGCTGGGAGAGGCTATGAGGGTAGGGGCTGGCAGAGGGAACAAGAGGCTGACAAAGGGATGGAGGGGACAAAGGGGATCCCTCAGGTGCAGGGGTCCACCCCAGAAGGCCGCAAGTGCCACCAAGTCTCTGACACTTCCCCTGTCCCCTCCCCAGCTGTCCCCGGCCCTGCTGCAGCCACAGGTCACTGTGGTGGCCATCCTGGGTGAGCTGCTGGCCACCCTGCCCAGGCGGGACAAGGTGATTTTGCTCGAGTCCTCAGGGTGCCTGTACTGGGACCTGGTAGCCTTCACCGAGAAGCTCCGAGTCACCCTGTATTGCATTGATGACACCTGGTGGCCTGGCAATGTCACCTCCGATGAAGATGACCCTCCCACCTCCCTGAGCCAGGCCCTGGATGCCTACGAGAGCACCAAATGGACCACCTGGGACCGTGTTACATCGGTGGCCAGCAAGTGGCAGGGGTTGGTGGCTGTAGTTGAGGAGAGCTGGGCCCGGCTGGCCAGGGCAGCCACCAAGCTCCACAACACCTGCAGGGAGGTGGTCACTGAGGCGGTAGAGATGGCAGCCACGGCCACCACCCAGGCCACGGAGCTGCAGGACAAAGCTGCCTGTGATGGGACAGCTCAGGAAAACATGGTGGGGCTGGGTCAGGCACTTGGTGGGGAGGAGGTGGCCGAGGTGGTGGCCGGGCATGAAGCCTGGGTGAGGAGAGAGCCCAGGGTGGCTGCCAGCGAGGCAACAAGGGCCACCATGGTGAGACAGTGGGTGGAGGAGGCCCTGGGGCTGCTGGAGCGCTTGGTGGCCGCGTGTGACGAAACCACCGCCTTCCCCCGGGAGCTGCAGCGCCTGCTCAGGGACATCAAGGCTTCTGTGAAGGAGACATATTTTGAAACCCCTGCTGTCCCTGAGGACTTGGTGGCCAAGGTGGCCGTGGCCGAGCGGCTGTGGGAGGCCAATGCCCGCCTGGTCAAGGATCACCTGCTAGGGGCAGTTCCAGACACCATCAAGTTCTATTTCACTGGTGGTCCTGGCAGCCCCAGTGCCTATGGGGTGGCCGAGCGGTGCCAAAGAGCCATCGAGGACATCCCAAGGCTCCTTCAATCCCCGGATTGTCTCCAGAGTGTCCGCAAGGCATCCTCACTGAGCATGGAGCTCCAAGAGGTGCGACCGGGTAGGGGGAGAGGGGGACAGAGGGGACACTGGTGGGGGAGGAGGCATGGCGGGGGAAGGGGCAACGGGGAGTGAGGGGACAGGGGGGCTCGTCAGGGGTGGCAGTGGGGACAAGAGACTGACAGTGTGACGGAGGGGAAAAAATGACCCTTCAAGGGCACAAGGGCCACTGCAGGAGGCCATAAGTGCCACCAGGTCCCTGACACCGTCCCTGTCTCCTCCCCAGGTGTCCCCTCCTCAGTTGCAGGCGCTGGTGGCTGTGGTGGCCACCCTGGGCAAGGTGGTGGCCACTGTGACCGGGCCACACTGGGGCAAGTTCCTGCACCCATCTCCAGACTCCCTGCATGAGGACCTGAAGAACTTCACCCAGAACCTCTGTAAGATTCTGTACCATGGTGATGTCACCTCCCTGGGCCACCGTGGTGTCACCTCCCTGGGCCGGGCCCTGGCCGCCCTCAGGGCAACCCCTGACACAACCTGGGCTGATGTCAGAGCCGAGGCCAGCGCCTGGTGGGAGTCAGTGGCCAAGCTTGTGGACAACTGTGACCAGCTGGCCAGGGAGGCCACCAAGCTCCGTGACGCCTGTGGGAAGGTGATCATGGACCAGCACCTGATGGTGGCCCTGGACACGAAGGAGGTGGCCTGGGAAATGGCCACGCATGATGCCCAGGTGGCAGCAGTCACCAACAAGGCCATGGGAAAGGCTGTGGTGGCCACCAGGAGGGGACATTGGACCGAGGTGGCCCTGGGACCACTGGAGCGCTTGGTGGCTGCGTGTGACAAAGCCACCTTGTTCAACTGGAACATGGAGTGCCGGCTCAGGGACATCGAGGCCGCCCTGAAGGGGACAAATGAGGTGTCCCCTGATGTCCTCCAGGACTTGGGGGCCAAGGTGACCAAGTTTGAGTGGTTGTGGGTGGCCAGCGCCCGCCTGGCCAAGGATCACCTGCTGGGGACACTTGGGGTCATTTACAACATCCTCTTGAGTCCCTGTGGTGACCATGGTGACCCCATTGGCCCCAGCAGCCACGCAGTGGCCAAGCAGTGCCAAAAAGCCATTGAGGACATCCCAAGGCTGCTGTGGGGACAGTGATACCACCACTGTGACCTCACTGGGGCAATGATGTCACTGGAGAGTCTTGTGGACACTCGAGTGCCACCAGCTCCTCATGTCACCAAGAGACCTTTGAATGCCCACCAGCCTGGGACAGAACGGGTGCCACCGGGCTGGTGGTACTGCCATCTCCCTGGTGCCACCTGTGCGCTGTCCCCAAGTCCCTGCATCCCCACAGAGGGGACACAGGGGTGGTGGGAGGGGACAGGGGGTCTCTAAGGGATAGAGGGGACAGCAGAGCCCTCAAGGGAGGGGACAAGGGGAACCCCGGGAGGTCACAAGTGCCACCAGGTCCCTGACACCTCCCCTCTCCTCTCCCCAGCTGTCCCCTCCACAGCTGGAGTTGGTGATGGACATGGTGGCTGTCGTGGGCAAGGTGGTGGCCACTGTGACCGAGCCATACAGGGGCAAGTGCCTGCACAAGGCCCCAAACTCCCTGCATGAGGACTTGAGGAGATTCACCGGGAGCCTCTGTAGGACGCTGAACATGCCTGTGCCACCGTGGTGTCCACTCCCTGGGCCGAGCCCTGGCCACCCTTGGGGCCACCCTGGGACCACCTGGGCTGATGTCAGAGCCGTGGCCAGTGTCTGGCGGGAGTCGGTGGCCAGGATCATGCACAGATGGGCCCGGCTGGCCAGGGAGGCCACTGAGCTCCGTGCCACCTGCAGGGAGGTGGCCACTGCAGAAGCCACAGTTGCAGCCACCGCCCAGGACAGGAACTGGCAGGACACGGCCACCTGCTTGGGGACAGCTCAGGAAAACACGGTGGCCACTGAACAGGAGCTGCCACTGGCCCTTGACAGGGAGGAGGGGCCTCGGCAATGGCTGCGCTCGAGGCCCGGGTGGTGGCGGCCACCAACAAAGGGCTGGTGTCCACCGTGGCCATGGGAGAGGCTGTGGTGGCCAAGAGCCAGGCGATGGCAGCCACCAGGAGGTGAAGGTGGCCCTGGGGCTGCTGGAGTGCTTGGTGGCCGCGTGTGACAAAGCCACCGCCTTTCCCCAGGAGCTGCAGCGCCTGCTCAGGGACATCGTAAACACCACGGAGGGGACAGAGGAGGAGTCCCCCAATGTCCCCAAGGCCTTGCCAGCCAAGGTGGCCATGGCCAAGTGGCTTTGGGTGGCCAATGCACACCTGGCCAAGGATCACCTGCTGGGGACACATGATGACATCAACCACATCTTCAGTTCTGATGCCAACAGCTCCAGTATCCGTGTGGAGACCAAAAAGTGCCAAAAAGCCATTGAGGATATTGTGAATTTGCTGCAGGGATGGTGATGTCACTGCCGTGACATCATGGGGGCAGTGACATCATGGGAGACGTTGCTGCTCTCACCTGTCCCCTCCCCGTGCAATATTTGAGACAAATTTGGGGAATTTTCTGGGAATTTTCATTGATACTGTTGCAAATCTTGATGGGAACTTGTGGGGTGACGTCACCGGGGACAGTGTAGGAACACTCTGAGGACACTCAGGAACACTCAGGGACAGGGGTGACTGAGTCCCCTCAGCAGCTTCCCACTTTCCACTGTGCCTGCAGCAGAGCTGGGACATAAACGACAATTTTAAAATTGCCTTCTGCAGTTCTGCGTTGGCTTTTGCACTTTTCTATTGCCTTTTGCTTACTGTTATTATTCAACAGCAATTTGATATGGTGTTTGATACTGATATTGATTGTCAGTGATTCCTTGTAGCTGCTGGTTGGTGCAATAAAATCTATCAGTTCATGTGTGCACCGTACAGCCTCTAAATAAATTAATTAATTGAATATTTTATTAACTAATATTCTCTATATAAATCAGAGCGGGCTGATCTGAACTCTGTGTCAGACACATTACCTGACCCCACTGAGAGACGAGTGGTCAATAAAGCCACCCCAACATTCCTCGAGGGGAGAACAGCCAGGGAGCTGCTTCACTGAGGTATATCCCCTTGGAAACCCTGGGTGGGATGCAAATACACCCGAGCAGTTGGCAAAATCAAAATTATATCAAATCCTCATGGTATGTGGGTTAAAACATGGGGTCTCTAAAGCTGTAAATTGGTGAAAGCTTTACCAAATGAGGCCAAATTATGATGAATCTCCTACCGATTTTTTTAAACAGGTTGAGAGAAACTGCAAACAAATATATGGATCTAGATCCTGAACCAGCTGATGGTAAAGCACAGCTGGTTTTGTTCTGTGTGGGTCTGGCTTCAAATAGTACAAGAAGAAAAGATAAAGGGAGTTCAAGAGAGAGATAAACTCCTGGAAGTTGCCTGGAAGATGTTTTGAGACAGGGGCCCAACTGAAAGAGTTAATCCCAACCTAGGAGGAAAGCAGCTCAGGAAAAGTCACCCAAGAAAGCTTCCCCTGTGGAGAAGGACCAGAGTGCATCCTGTAAGAAATGGGGGCATTGGAAAAAGGACTGTCCAGTGATGAAAGAAAAATCATCAGTCGCTATTGTAGCAGCAATCCTCAGTGGGGAATAACGAGCATTGACTCCATGATTGCAGCAGGCTGATCAATCGCTTTGTTATACCATACTTTACTACTAAGAAAAACCCATCACCCTTGCCAGACAGTCACAACACACACGTGGATCCAATTGGTCGATCAAGCCAAACAACCATTGCCAGTAGCCAATTGTTCCGGTTTGAACACAAAACCAGGAAGAAACTCCCAGTCAGAAATACAATTTATTCGGAAAAGGGAAAAAACCCCCAAATATATGTAATAGTACAAAATGAAACCACTGACAGAGTGTGAATACAACCTGACACCCTGCTTGTTAGGATGGTGGTAGCAGTCCAGATGAAATGGTCTTGCTGAAGTGGTGATCCCATAGAAAAGATCTGGTAGCTCTTGTCCTCTGGAAACCAGTGGGTAAGGGCTGCCTGTTCTGTCCCAAAGCCCAGATTATATCCAGGTGGGGATGCTGAGCTCCTCCCCCTGGGCTGAGCATCTCACAATGGGCTGATATCATTCTATGAGTTATGATTTGTTGGAACCCAGGACACTCCTCTGGCTGCCCTGGAGGACTCAAGACCCTGTCAGGGGACTCAGAGACCTTGGCTCGGAGTCAAAAACACCTGTGCCTTTGATTTTAGCCCATCGAAAAAGCTTCCAACTTTGTATGAAGATGTACAAGCCACAAGAGTTTGAATAGAATGATATGAAATTGTCACAGGTTGAAAATGCAGAATTTTGGGGTTTAGAATGGGAGTTCAAGAGGCAAGATGGAGGAATCCGGGCTTGTTCTGCCTTTCTTCTTCTGGTCCTCCATCTTCTGCTGTGATGGTCGCACTTTGGGATTGGTTTAGAGGCAGACTGTCTAACATAGGTGATAGGTATTGGAAAATTATTGTAAATAAAGTACATGTAGTTTTTAGTTTAAAAAGATAACACCGTCCTGAGGGTGGTCAGTGTGCCACGAACCAAGGTCTGCTAGACCTCAGCAGGTCAGAGAAAGAATGTCACAGATAAGGAAAAATAAACAACCTTGAAACCAGAGCTGAGGAATCCCGACTCCTTCTTTGATCACGGGGCTGGGAAAAAAGAGACTTTCCAACACCTTGGGGTCATCTTGACCACAGAGACTCTGACACTGGCTTCCCTGGGTTGACGTGGGCTTGTCTGCCCAGGCCACTGAACATCAGATGTCGAATCCCAGCCCGAGAAGAGACACACCATTGGAGAAAGATTCCTGAACAGACAACTTGACCTCTGCTGAGACAAGTCACTTCAAACTCGACCAGGAAAGGAGGAATCCTGGAAGGCGCCTGGGAGTTCCTCACGTGAGATCTGCTGGCCGGTGACCAGGAAAACCTCCAGATTGGTTTTGCAGATGATGCAGCTTTTGGTAAGAGGGGTCAAAATTAAGAACATGGTGGGAGCTTATTCCCAGGAGCAACTTAGCATCTTGTCTGCCCTACAGAGCATGATGGCCACATATCCTGTGGAAATTCCTGAGAAGGAACTCAAGGATCTTTTGCTATGGGTTCTCTGTCATTACCCACATTCAGAATCCCATTTGTTGTTTGGGCCAGCAGACACCTTTATCATTGTCCTGCTTCAGGGCAAATTTGGATGAAAACCCCCAAAGGGGTTCCTCTAGAAAAGCAGATTCAATGGCCCCTCCCCCCAACCAGTTCAGGAGAAAATACCTCCTTGGAGAAAAGTGGAAAAAAACCTGTTTATTAAACAATAGAACCCAAACAATATTAAACAATAAAACCTCTTGCTGATCCAAACTCAGAGAAGTCCCTTCCCTGGACTGCAGCTTGGCTCACTCAGTCTCTGATCAGTCCCTGCAGTGCTGGAAATGCCGCAACCCAGGCCCGGCCTTGTGGGCCACAGGTGTGAGCTGGCGCTGCTCTTCTGGTGTTCAGTCCAGAGCAGGTTTAAACAGGTTTAAAGAAAAGGGAAAAAACCCCACAGTGCAGGGAACTTCTTTACCTCAGCTAGCTAAAATTAACTAAAAGCAAAGGAGGGCTCCGTCCTGCTGTCTGTCCATCCACAGACAGCACAGTGCAGGGGGAGGAATGTGGAGGAGTGACTGCAGTTTCTGAAAGCAAACTGTGCACATCTTCTCTTCCCCATTCACTCTTAGAACAAGACTTAAAGGTGCAAAAGTTATTGTTCAGTATAAACACAACAAGACAACTGGGGATAAAAGCATCGTAGAGTCAACCCAGGTCAGGTGGGATCCCTTGGACTATGTAGCCCCACCAGCTCTGCCTCCTAACTATCAAGCTACCCCCCACTTCCAGCCTCCTGCTTCTCAAAACCTATCTTTATCCTCTCCACCGATCCCTGCTTCTCCTCTATCTCCTTAGGCAATCTCCAGGACATTTTTACCTCCTCCAACGACCCCACTCCCCCATATATATCCACCCCTTGATGCTTTTTCCCAGCTGCCTCCTACCCACACTGACTTGCAGCATGCTCAGCCTGTAAGTCAGAATACAACACCTTTCCCTGAGAAAATCCTCTGGATATATCTCCCAACCTAACAACTGAACCCTCCTCCCAAAATGATAACAAAGAATCAGTGAGCCAGTCAAATGACCTTTCAGATACTGGCCCTTACTGTAATACCAGATCAAGAAGTGGTGTAAGGGCAGAGGTAAATCAGGACAGGCTGTTTCCCCTGAGGGAAGCTCTACTAGGTGGCAGAGGTAGGAGGGTTAACTCCAGCCCAAAAATATAAACACTTATTGGTCATAGCTGGCCATCTCACCCACTGAGTTGAAGCCTTCCCCACGAGAAGAGAGATAGCCCAAACCGTGGCAAAAGTTCCCTTGGAATAAATTACTCCAAGATACGGACCCGTAAATATTATTGATTTGGAATATAGCCCCCACTTTACATCCAGAGTTCTGCAACAAATCACCAGGGCCCTGGGAATAAAGTGGGAGTTACACATCCCTTGGCACTCTCAGAGTTCTGGGAGGGTCGATGGGTGAATCAAACCTTAAAGAATATCTTAACCAAATTGGTCTTAGAAGCCAAATGGTACGGGGTCAAATGTTTACCACTAGCTCTACTAGGAATAAGAACAAGACCCAGAACAGATTTAGGGGTCTCTCCTTACAAAATGTTGTTTAGGCTGCCTTTCTTGCTTACCCCGTACAGTACTGGGGAACATCTAGGGGGGGATGACAATGCAGAAATGTATAGAAACATTAACAACAACCCTAGAAGAACTAAGGAAAAGGGGCTACCTCCCCCAAAATTCCCCACTGGACTGTAAAATACATTGAATTAACCGGGGAGACTGGGTATTGATTAAAACATGGAAAAACACTCCACTAACTGCTAACTTTGAAGGATCCTTCCAGGTGCTGCTTACAACAAACACCTCAATAAGAACAAAGGAGCAAGGGTGGACTCATGCAAGTCGAGTGAGGGGTCCAGTGTGTGAAAAATGCGTATTTTACGATTGGCTTTTCACCTATATTAAAATGAGTGTTATATATGTTATGTTAGAAAGTGATGCTGTATTAATTTTTTAAAGTAGTGTGTTAAATATAGTTTTAGGTTATAACAGAATGTTAAGCTAGAAACAATGTATGTAGGATATTTTTTTAAAGAAAGGAATTAGGTATTCGCACTGACATAGCATCCACAGGACACCTAAATCTTTCAGAGAAAGAGAATTTATGGCTCCATTATCAGAAGAAACTAACTTCTTCCCACCTTGCTCAGCCCTGGAGACACCGTCAGGATTCAGAGGATGAAGCTGACACTGAGCAGACAGAATCCTTTGTTTGAATGGCATTTATGCATCATGATGTATGAATATGCAATAGGTTATTGCTTGTAAGGGTTAATCCTCTGGTAACGTGTCCTTTTTCAGGCTTATTTTGCCCAGAAAGAGATACCCAGACTGTCCATAACTCTTTGTGTTCATTGTCTCAATCCCAATTGTTCAAACTTTTTTTACTTTAATTATATTATTATTTTAATAACCATTTGATTACTATTAAACTTTTGAAATTCTAAAAACAAGTGATTGGCATTTCTCAAAAGTACAACCCCCAGCTGAGGCAAGCAAAGGGACTAGAGCCAACAGAAAGGATATAGACTTGAAATTGGTCCTGAGGAAAACACCAAAAGAAGCGCAACTCTGAACACAAGCTCCAACGGGAAACATCTACAGTGTCATCCGTATATCCTTCAAGTTTGTTCATGTATGTTTTAGTTATAAAGTTCAAGTTTTGTTCAGCTAAGTGTTGAGAGCCAAAATAATATCTCAGTTCCTGGTACTGTTCAACAGAGCACTCTCCTTGCGACTCTAATCGGGACCAAATTGAGGTAAGTGATTTGGTAGGATAAGGGTGATGGCAGAATGTCTCCAGAAGAAGGGAAAACCAGAGGTGGGAGGCAAGACTGGATCAGGAACTCCCTCCAGGAACAACTCTCAGAGCACCGAGAAAACCCCTGTGGATTGAGAGGTGAGGAGGCCAGCCCATACCAGACTGCCACTGGTAGCAATGCTACTGCTCACTCACTTCAAAGGAAGTGGAGGAAACACGTGTGAGAAGTGTTCATGTCCTTTGTATAGAGGAGATACAGTAAGTGTATTAATCAGAGTGCACACAAACATGAATCCCAAATGTATCGGTCAGTCCCAGTTAACAGCCTGTAAACAGCATAATAAAATATATTGTGTGGTGTGAAAAATGCCAGTCACTTGGTTTTTAAAATTTTAACATTTTAATAGTAATCAAATGGTTATAAGAATAGTAATATAATTAGAATAATAAATATTTGGACAATTAGGGTTTAGGACAATAGGGGACAACAAGAACAAAGAGTTAAGGACGGTTGGGGTACCTCTTTCTGGGCAAAATAAGCCCAAAAAAAGGACACATGTTACCAGAGGATTAACCCTTGAAAGCAATAGCCTGTTGCATATTCATGCACCTCATACATGATGCATAAATGCCATTCAAACATGGATTCTGTCTGCTCAGTGTCAGCTTCTTCCTCTGAATCCTAATGGCATCTTCAGGGCTGAGCAAGGTGGAAAGAAGTTAGTTTCTTCTGATAATGGAACAATAAATTCTTTTTTTCTGAAAGATTTAAGTGTCCTGTGGCTGCTATCTTGGTGCAAGTACCTCATTCCTTTCTTTAAAAAAACAACCCACATACATAGTTTCTAGTTTAACATTATGTTATAATTAAAAACTGTATTTAACACACTACTTGAAAAATTAATACACCATAACTTTCTAAACATAACACATCTAATATTAATTTTAATATTTGTGAAAAGCCAACCAACAAATATGCATTTTTTCACAGCTGACTAAAAATATTGCAAACCCAATCCAGAAGATGTCAGGAGAGTGCCATGTGAAAGAAAGATGGGTATGTTTTGAACAAGAAAGTGAAAACAACTTAGAGCATGCATTCAAAGTGAAAGAAGTGCAATTGAAAAGACAAAGGGGTAGAGAGGGACAAACACATAGAAAAAATCTTTTCATTGATAAGGTTGAAAAGATTACAAAATTATTTAATTTGAATGACTGTTTGGTGTGTGGGGGGACACACTTAATTGAAATTTGGCCATAGGACAGTAACAGTTTAAGTCCTCGAGATATTTTGAAATGGATGACATCAAGAAAAAACGTGGTAGTACCCAAAAGAATGGAAGGAGAGTGGAAGCTAAAATCAACAATCATAGGGGAAGTGTTTTGATAAAGAAAGGAGAAAATGTACATGATAGAAGTAGGAGAAACATCATGTAAAAGACATCTAGCAGCAAATGATACACAAACTTCACCAGGTAGATCCCAGAAACCCCCCATTTATATTGTTCAATAGAAAAAACTGAAAATCCATGTCTATACAGTGAAAAAGAAAAAATATTTGAATGCTTAGGGCATTATATCAACCCATTCTGGGCAATAGAAATCTTATCCAAATATTGGAAATATATAACAAATCGAGATTCTAATTTCTGGGATGCACTGAAAAATCTATTTTGGATCTGTGGTAACACAGCATATGTGAAGTTACCTGTAGGGTGGAGCAGGAGCTGCACAACTGGAGCAAGAAAACCATCCTTTTTCTTACTGCCTGAGGATGCAAAATCAAACTTGGGAGTCCCAGTATATGATGATCTGGCCAGAAAGAAAAGGAGCTTAATTGGAAGAACCCAAAATTGGAGCAATGAAATTTGGCCCCCAGATAGGATTATAGATTCTTATGGTCCAGCTACCTGGGTCCAAGATGGATCCTGGGGGTACAGAACCCCGAAATACATGCTCAATGGAATCATCCATCTGCAAGCAGTACGTGAAATCATGTCCAATCCAGCAGCTCTGACCAGCAGCAACAACAAACATGATCAGTAATTTACCAGATGTGATTGGCAGTGGACTACCTCCTCTCAGAGGAAGGAGGGATCTGTGGGAAATTTAATACTTCAGAATGCTGCTGAGAGATTGATGACCACAGTCACGTAATTAAAAACACTACTCAAATTATTAGAAAACTAACCTGTGTTGGAGCACAAAAATGGACCCCCCTTTTTGGAGACTCTGATTGGAGGGACTTGTTCATCTGGAAGGGTAAATGGTGGAAGGAATTAGTCTTGTTTGTGGAGTGTGCACTGGCAAGTGTAATATTACTACCATGTGTAATTCCATGTGTAGTCCGCATAGTGACCAGCTTTGTTGAAGAAGACGCAGCAGCGGAGCTGCAACATCCTCGATGGGAACCCTCCCGCTCGGCCCATTAGCCCCGATACTCTAGGCCTTTCATTTTCTTATAATAAATGCTGAAATCACTTTTAGTACTGGGAGCCTGCTCTCGTTTTTAAGAACACAAAATTCAGAATTCCTTGGGCATAGGAAACTCAGGATTCCCGCGGCACACGAACAGATCAATTCCCGGGGCACACGAAATTCCGGAATCCTGGGGCACAGAAAGTTCAGGACTCCTGGGGCACATGAAATTCAGGAATCCTGGAGCACACAAAGTGCTGGATTCCAGGGGCACCTGAACAGGTCAGTTCCTGGGGTACACAAAATTCAGGATTCCTGGGGAACACAAACAGATCAGTTCCTGGTCAGGATTCCCGGGGCACACACGCAGACAATGATTGGTCCCTCAGGGCTGAGCTCCAGCGGTGGCAGTGAATTCTCCTGGCAGTAAGTGGCAGTCTGGCCGTCCTCCTCCAATGCCAAAGAGCGAGAGAGAGAGGCTGCTCCCAAACCCTGACCCCCATTCTCCCAGTATCTCTGTCCCCCCTGGAGAGGAAGTCCCGAAAACCAGAGGAGTTCCCCCTCCTTGCCTTCTCAAGCACTCAGCCAGCAGTGCCCTTAGCAGCTCAAAGGGGAAAACAATCCACAAGTAACAAGGAAAGAACAGGAAAACCCCAACCCCCAACAAGGCGGTGGTGGCTGCGGTTTTTGGGGGTTCCAGCAATACCCGGGGCGGGGTCAGTGCTCAGCAGCGGGGGTCCCCGGCTCCTGCAAACCACATCCGGGTGTGAAAACCAAAGTTCACTCTTTGAAAATTGTAAAAAATTAATAAGTGATAGAAAAGGATTTTGGCAGACAGCCAAACAAGTTTCCTTAACTTAACCCGTTGTTCTCCACATCCGCATGCACGGCAGGGCTACAAACACATTCCTGAGTTGAGACATTCTTCAGACATTCCTGGGAGGTTTGGATGTTGCAGGAACTCTTGTTTGGTTTTAACCTCTGACTTGTCTGCAGGACATTCTGTAGATACCGGTCAATATATTTGATTTCTTCTCCTGGTTCCATCCTGTTGTTTCACACCCCCTGATCAATTCATAAATTCTTCTCAGGTTTGTGTCACTGTTATCACCTGGAGAGGCTGGTCCGCAGGTGTGAGAAACAAGGGAATTGTTTTACACCTGAGTCAGTGACACAAAAGAATTTAATATTGCATAGTCTCTATTTTAACACTTATTACTTATCTATTTAATATTTGTCTATTTTTAATATTTTAAGGCCTATGATATAATATCAATTTGTTACTCCAGCTTTAAATTGGCTGCACGGTGCACAGATAAACTGATGGATTATTTTGTACCAAGAAGCAGCTACAAGGAATTACCAATAATCAATAATCAAGTACCAGAGCAAAATACTTTTGAAAGTATTTCTTTGCAAAAGCCAATGCAGAACTGCAGAAGCCAATGCAGAATTGCAGAAGCCAATTATTAAATTGTCATTTATGACAGCAGAGATGGCCCCGATGATGTCACCACCCTGATGACATCGCAGCAGTGACATCACTGTCCCCACAGCAGCCTCAGGATGTCCTCGATGAATTTTGGCACTGCTCGGCCACCTGGTGGCCACCACCACAGCCACCAAGGCCTTGGGGACATCAAGGGATGCCTCCTTTGTCCCCTTCAGGATGGCCTCAATGGCCTCGAGCTAGTGCCGCAGCTCCCACAGGAAATACTCTTGGGCTCTTTCACACGCAACCACCAACCACCGAGTGCTCCAGGGGCCCCAGTGCCACCTCCGAGCGCTGTCCCCTCCTGGTGGCCACCTCCTCCTCGTTGGTGGCCGCTGCTACCCGGACCTCCGACATGTCCCCCATGGAGGCCACCTCCTCGCTGTCCAGAGCCACCAGTGGCTGCTGGGCCGTGGCCACAGGGTTGTCCCTGGCTGTCTCCCTGTGGGTGGCCTCACCCTGCAGGTCCCCAGCCTGGTGGTGGCCTCAGTGGTGGCCTTGTCCTCGAAACCTTGCAGAGCTCGGAGGCCCCCCAGGTCAGCAGGCCCCAGCTCTGGGCCAGCACGGCCACCAACTCCCTCCAGGCCCAGCCTGAGGCTCTCACATTGGCCCAGGTTGTCCCTGGGGTGGCCCTGGTCAGGGCTGGGCTGAGGGAGGGGACATTGCCGCGGCCAGGGAGGTGACACCACAGTGGTTTAGGGCATCCCGGAGGCACCAGGTGAAGTTCTTCAGGGCAACAGATGGGGACTTTGGGGACATGGGCTGCTGCTCGACCCTCTATGGCCTGGTCACTGTGGCCACCACCTTGCCCAGGGTAGCCACCACGGACACCAGAGCCTCCAGCAGCTGTGGAGGGGACAGCTGGGGAGGGGACAGGGGAGGTGTCAGGGACCTGCTGGCACTTGTGGCCTCCTGCGGTGGCCCCTGTGCCCTCCGAGGGTCCCTTTTGCCTCTCCCTGGAGGGCTGTGCTGTCTCCTCTGTCCCTTTGTCACCCCCTTGTCCCCTCTGCCACCCCCTGCCATCCCCCTGCCGTCACCTCTGCCACCTTTGGTTCCCTTGACCACTCTGTCACCTCCTCCATTCCTGCCATGCCCTCCTGTCCCCTCTGTCACCCCCGTGTCCTCGCATGCCAGGATTGTCACACCTCTTCAGGCTCCATGGCCACTGGGGACACTCTGGGGACTCTCTGGGGATACTCCAGGTGACAAACACACCCAGGTGACATTTGGAGACACACAGGAATGTGGCACGGCCAGATGCAGGAAGCAGGAAGAGGTGAGGTCATTGTCCCTGCTGCCTCCCTGACTGTGGGGCCAAGACAGGGTCCCCAATGTCCCCCCAATGCCCCCAACAGAACCCCGATGTCCCCTGAGTGTCCCCTCATGGCCCTGGTGTTGCCCCCATGTCCCCCACAAGACCCAAGTGTCCCCCAATCTCCAGCTGGGGACACCAGGGCCAACCAGAGTCCTGTTGGGGACCTTGAGGACACCCCGTTTCCTTTCCTTGGGCACATTGCGGCCACCCTGACATCCTCTGTCTCGTTTTGGGTCATCACAATGTCCCCGATGTCCCCACAGTGTCCCCAACAGGACACTGCTATGTCCCCAGTGTCCCCATCAGGACATCAGGGGACACTTGGGCCTTGTTGGGGACCCTGAGGGGACATTGGGTCCCCCCTGGGTACATGGGGGGGGACACTGGGGATCCTGCCCGGGTCCCACAGGCAGGGGGGGCAGTGGCGTCACCTCTTCCTGCTTCCTCCATCCAGCCGTGCCACGTTCCTGCGTGTCCAAGGCTGTGACCTGGGTGTTTTTGTCACCCAGACACGCCCCAGAATATCCCCGGGGTGTCCCCAGAGTGTCCCCGGGGTGTCCCCAGCGACCATGGAGCCCCTCGAGGTGAGACAATCCCAGAGTGGTGGGGGGGAGGGGACAGAGGGGACAGTGGGGTGACAGAGCAGATGGGGGCAGGCAGTGGCAGGAGGGGATGGTGGGGTACGGAGGGGACACGTGGGTGTCGGCAGAGGGCAGGGGGTTGAAAAGAGGACAGGAGGGAATAGCAGGATGGGAGGAGGTGACGGGGGGGAACAACGGGCGGTGGCAGAGGGGATGAGGGGGTGATAAAGGGACAGAGGGGACAGCAGAATTCTTCAGGGAGGGGGCAAAGGGGATTCCGGGAGGGGACAGAGGCCACCACAAGAGGCCACTAGTGCCACCAGATCCATGACACCTCCCCTGTCCCCTCCCCAGCTATCCCCGGCCCTGCTGCAGCCACAGGTCACTGTGGTGGCCATCCTGGGCAAGCTACTGGCCACCATGCCCAGTCTGGACGAGATGATGCTGCTGAACCAGTCTGCAGGGCGCCTGTACTGGGACCTGGTGGACTTCACCGAGGACCTCCAGGACACCCTGTACCGCACCGGTGACACCTGGTGGCGCCACAATGTCACCTCCAATAATGATGACCCTCCCACCTCCCTGAGCCGGGCCCTGGCCGCCTACAAGAGCACCCCAGGGACCCCCCGGAACTGTGTGACAACGGTGGCCAGCGAGTGGCAAGGGTCAGTAGCCGCGCTCGTGGACAGATGGGCCCGGCTGACCAGGGCAGCCACCAAGCTCTGCAACACCTGCAGGACAGTAGCCACCAAGGCAGCTGAGAAGGAGGCCAATGACACCACCTGGGCAAGGTGCCTGCAGGACATGGCTGCCCATTATGTGACAGCTCAGGAAAACATGGTGGAGCTGGGTCAGGCCCTAGGCAGGGAGGAGGGGGCCGAGGTGGCGGCCGAGCATGAAGCCCGGGTGAGGGAAGATGCCAGGGTGGATGCCAGGGAGGTAACCACAGCCACCATGGTGAGACAGCGGGTGGAGGCGGCCCTGGGGCCGCTGGAGCGCTTGGTGACCGTGTGTGAGAAAGCCACTGCGTTCCCCCGGGAGCTGCAGCGCCTCCTCAGGGACTTCGAGGCCGCCCTGAAGGGGACAAATGAGGCATCCCCTGATGTCCCCGAGGCCTTGGTGGCCATGGTGGCCAAGGCCGAGCAGCTGTGGGAGGCCAACGCCCGCCTGGCCCAGGAACACCTGCTGGAGACACTTCAAGACATCAATTTCTATTTCACTGGTGATCTCACCAGCCCCAGTGACTGTGAGGTGGCCAAGCGGTGCCGAAGAGCCACCGAGGACATCCCAAGGCTCCTTCAACCCCCAGAGTGTGCCCAGAGCATCCCCAATGTGTCCCCAGTGAGCGTGGAGCTCCAAGAGGTGCAATGGTGTGGGGGGAGAGGGGGTCAGAGAGGACACTGGAGGGGAGGGGGCATGGGGCGGGGAGGGGGCAATGGGGGATGGACGGGTCACGAGGGGTGGTGGGAGGGGACGAGCGATCACAAAGGGGACAGGAGGGAGTGGCAGGAAGGTGACAGAGGGGTGGTTGGGAAAGTGGGGGCAGGGGGCAGTGGTGGATGGGGGGACATGGGGAGTTGGGGATACAGGCACTGGCGGGGGGTGGCAGGGGCTACGAGTGTCCTGGCAAGGCTAACAGAGGGGACAGCAGAAGGGCAGAGGATGGGAGTGGCTATGAAGGGAGGGGCTGACACCTCCCCTGTCCCCTCCCCAGCTGTCCCCAGCCCTGCTGCAGCCACCGGTTGCCGTGGTGGCCACCCTGGATGACCTGCTGGCCACCCTGCCCAGGCGGGACACGATGCTGCTGAGGTCTGCAGAGAGCCTGCACTGGGGCCTGGCGGACTTCACCAGGGGGCTCTGGGCCACCCTGTACCACATTGACGGCACCTGGTGGCAGCAAAATGTCAGCTCCGATGA
The DNA here is from genome assembly GCF_036417665.1 of Passer domesticus. Taxonomy (NCBI): domain Eukaryota; kingdom Metazoa; phylum Chordata; class Aves; order Passeriformes; family Passeridae; genus Passer; species Passer domesticus. The sequence goes on from NW_026989901.1 coordinate 655,749, forward strand.
TGATGATCCTCCCATCTCCCTGAGCCAGGCCCTGGATGCCTACAAGAGCACCCCAGGGACCCCCAGGAACCGCATGACAACGGTGGTCAGCAAGTGGCAGGGGTCAGTGGCGACGCTTCTGGACAGCTGGGTCCAGCTGGCCGGGGCAGCCACCGAACTCTCCAACACCTGCAGGGAGGTGGCCACTGAGGCGGCCGACAGGGTGGCCACCGCCACAGCCCGGGCCATGGAGCTGCAGCACAAGGCTGCCTGTGGTGGGACAGCTCAGGAAAACATGGTGGAGCTTGGTCTGGCCCTGGGCAGGCAGGAGGGGGCCCAGGTGGTGACCGGGCATGAAGCCCGGGTGAGGAGAGATGCCATGGTGGCTGCCAGCGAGGTAACCAGGGCCACCAAGGAGACACGGCAGGTAGAAGAGGCCCTGGAGCTGCTGGAGCGCTTGCTGGCCGAGTGTGACGAAGCCACCGCCTTTCCCCGGGAGCTGCTGCGCAGGCTCAGGGACATCGAGGCTGCCCTGGAGGGGACAAATGAGGTGTCCCCCAATGTCCCCGAGGACTTGGTAGCCAAAGTGGCTGAGGCTGAGCAGCTGTGGGAGGCCAACACCCACCTGGTTAAGGCTCACCTGCTGGGGACAGTTGATGACATCATCGAGTTCTATTTCACTGGTGGTCCCGCCAGCCCCAGTCCGTGTGGGGTGGCTGAGCGGTGCCTGAGAGCCACCGAGGACATCCCAAGGCTGGTTCAACTCCCGACACGTCCCCAAGGTGTCCCCAAGGTGTCCCCAGTGAACATGGAGCCCCAAGAGGTGCAATGGGCTGTGGAGGGAGGCGGGGGATGGCTGGAGGGGAGAGGGGTTTGCAAAGGGGACAGGAGGAAGTGGCAGGAAGTGGAGAGGTGACAGAGGGGTGGAGGGGAAAGTGGGGGGAGAGGGCAATGGGGTATGGGAGGGACACGAGGGTAGGGCACAGGGCGTCTGGCAGGTGGTGGCAGAGGGGACAGCAGGGGGTGGCAGGGGCTAGGAGTGTGGTGGTAGGGGGTGACAGAGGGGGACAGCAGTGGGGCCAGGGGGTGGGAGGGGCTCCAAGGGGAGGGGCAGGGAGTGGCAGAGGCAACAAGAGGCTGACAAAGGGATAGAGGGGACAAAGGGGACCCCTCGGGAGCAGGGGGCCACCACACGAGGCCACAAGTGCCATGAGGTCTCTGACACCTCCCCTGTCCCCTCCACAGCTGTCCCCAGCCCTGCTGCAGCCACAGGTCACCGTGGTGGCCATCCTGGGCAAGCTGCTGGCTACCCTGCCCAGGCGGAAGAAGATGATGCTCGGGTCCTCAGTGAGACTGTACTCGGACCTGGTGGCCTTCACCAGGGGGCTCTGGGCCACCCTGAACTGCATTGATGGCACCTGGTGGTGCCACAATATCACCTTCGATGATGATTACCCTGTCACCTCCCTGAGCCAGGCCCTGGCTGCCTACAAAAGCACCACATGCACCACCTGGTTCCATGTGACAATGGTGGTCAGCAAGTGGCAGGGGTTGGTGAATGCGCTTGTCAACAGCTGGGCCGGGCTGGCCAGGGAGGCCACCAAGCTCTGCAATGCCTGCAGGGAGGCGGCCTCTGAGGCAGCCTACATGGTGGCCCAGGACATGGCCTGGGCCAGGGAGCTGCAGGACAGGGCTGCTCGTGATGGGACAGCTCAGGAAAACATGGTGGAGCTGGGTCAGGCCCTGGGCAGGGAGGAGGAGGCCAAGGCCGCGCATGAAGCCCGGGTGAGAAGAGAGGCCAGGGTGGCTGCCAGCTGGGCATCCAGGTACACCATGGTGAGACAGCGGGTGGAGGAGGCCCTGGGGCTGCTGGAGCGCTTGGCGACCGCGTGTGACAAAGCCACTGCGTTCCCCCGAGAGCTGCAGCGCCTCCTCAGGGACACTGAGGCTGCCCTGGAGGGGACAAATGAGGCATCCCCCAATGTCCCCGAGGACTTGGTGGCCAAGGTGGCTGTGGCCGAGCGGCTGTGGGAGGCCAATGCCCGCCTGGCCAAGGACCACCTGCTGGGGACACTTCCAGACATCAAGTTTTATTTTGGTGGTTGTCCTGCCAGCCTTAGTGCCTGTGGGGTGGCCGAGCGGTGCCAAAGAGCCATCGAGGACATCCCAAGGCTCGTTCAACAACCGGCGTGTCCCCAGAGTGTCCCCGCCAGGTCCCCAGTGAGCGTGGAGCCCCAAGAGGTACAATGGGGAGCGGGGAGAGAGTGGGACAGAGGAGACATGGCGAGGGAAGGGGGCAATGGATGTTGGAGGGTTGGAGGCACCCGGGGGGGCACAAGGGGCATGGCGGGAGCGGATGGACAGTCACAAAGGAGGGAGTGGCAGGAACAAGAGAGATGACAAAGGGGGGCAGGGGACACAGGTAGGGGACAGTGAGGGATAGGTGGGACATGGGGGGAAGGGGACGGGAGGGCGGGCAAGTGGTGGCAGAGGGGACAGCAGTGGTGGCACAGCAGTGAGACCAGGTCCCTGACACCTCCTCTGTCCCCTCCCCAGCTGTTCCCAGCCCTGCTGCAGCAACAGGTCACCGTGGTGGCCACCCTGGGCAAGCTACTGGCCACCATGCCCAGTCTGGAGGAGGAGATGCTGCCCGTGTCTGCATTGCGCCTGTACTGGGACCTGGTGAACTTCACCAAGGAGCTCCGGGCCACCCTGCACCACACTGATCACACCTGGTGGCGCCGCAATGTCATCTGCGATGATGATGACCCTGTCACCTTCCTGAGCCGGGCCCTGGCTGCCTACAAGAGCACGCCATGGACCCCCTGGGACCATGTAACAATGGCGACCAGTGAGTGGCTGCACTCGGTGGCTGTAGTTGAGGAGAGCTGGACTGAGCTGACCTGGGCAGCCACCAAGCTCCACAATGCCTGCAGGAGGGTGGCCGCTGAGGCGGCCGACATGGCAGCCACTGCCACCACCTGGGAAAGGCACATGCAGGACAAGGCTGCCCGTGATGGGACAGCTCAGGAAAACATGGTGGAGCTGGGTCAGGCCCTGAGCAGAGAGGAGGGGGATGAGGTGGTGGCCGGGCATGAAGCCTGGGTGAGCAGACAGGCCAGGGTGGCTGCCAGCAAGGCAACAACGGCCACCAAGGTGAGACAGTGGGCAGAAGTGTCCCTGGGGCTGCTGGAGCGCTTGGTGGCCGCGTGTGACGAAGCCACGGCGTTCCCCCGGGAGCTGCTGCACAGGGTTGAGGACATCGAGATGACCCTGGAGGAGACAGACGGGGAGTCCTCCGATGTCCCCGAGGACTTGGTGGCCAAGGTGGCCGAGGCCGAGCGGCTGTGGGAGGCCAACATCCATCTGGCCAAGGATCACCTGCTGGGGACACTTCAAGACATCATCAAGTTCTATTTCACTGGTGCTCCCGCCAGCCCCAGTGCCTGTGGGGTGGATGAGCGGTGCCAAAGAGCCATCGAGGACATCCCAAGGCTCCTTCAACCCACGGAGCATCCCCAGAGCATCCCCAAGGTGTCCGCAGTGAGCATGGAGCTCCAAGAGGTGCGACCGGGTAGGGGGAGAGGGGACAGAGGGGACATTGGTGGGGGAGGGGGCACAGTGGGGGAGGGAGCAATGGGGGATGGATGGGACATGGGGCTGGCAGGAGGGGACAGGGGCTTATGAAGGGCACAGGAGGGAGTGGCAAGAAGGGGGGTGGTGGGGAAAGTGGGGGTTAGGGGGCAGTGGAGGATGGGAATGACTGGGTGGGGAGGGGACAAAGGGGCTGGCAGGGGGTGGCAGAAGGGACAGCAGAGGGTGGCAGGGGCTAGGAGTGTGGTGGCAGGGGGTGGCAGAGGGGACGAGAGGGTGACAAAAGGACAGAGGGGAGACAGCAGAGACGTCCAGGAAGAGGAAAAAGGGGACTTTGGGGGGGCACAGGGGCCACCCCTGGAGGCCACAAGTGCCACCAGGTCCCTGACACCTCCCCTGTCCTCTCCCTAGCCGTCCCTTTCACAGCTGCTGGAGACTCTGGTGTCCGTGGTGGCCACCCTGGGTGAGGTGGCAGCCACCGTGACCTGGCCATTCTGGGGCATGCGGCATTCTGAGCCCCCAAAGTCCCTGCACATGGCCCTGGGGAGATTCACCTCGAGGCTCCGTGAGACCCTGGGCCATGGCGGTAGCACCTCCCTGGGAGATTCTGGTGTCCCCTGCCTGCGACTAGCCTTGGCCACCCTTGGGGCCACCCCTGGGACTAGTCAGGCCAATGTGAGAGCCGTGGCCAGTGACTGGCGGGAGTCAGTGGCCAAGCTCGTGGACAGCTGTGACCAGCTGGCCAGGGAGGCCACCAAACTCTGTGACACCTGCAGGAAGGTGGTCACGGACCAGCAGCTGATGGTGGCCCTGGACACGAAGGAGGTGGCCTGCAAAATGGCTACGCACGATGCCCATGTAGCGGCAGCCACCAACGAGGCCATGGGAGAGGCCATGGCAGCCACCAGGCGGGCAATGCCAGCCACCAGGAGGGGACATTGGGCAGCAGTGGCCAAGGGCCCGCTGCAGCGCTTGGTGGCAACATGTCACAGAGCCACCTTGTTCAACTGGATTTTGGAGTGGCGGCTCAGGGACATCGAGGCCACCCTAAAAGGGACAAATGAGGTGTCCCCTGATGTTCTCCAGACCTCGGTCACCAAGGTGGCCGAGTTTGAGTGGCTGTGGGTGGCCAGCACCCGCCTGGCCAAGGATCACCTGCTGGGGACACTTGGGGTCATCGACAACATCCTCTTGAGTCCTTGTGGTGGCCACAGTATCTTTGATGTCCCCAGCAGACACACGGTGGCCAAGCGGTGCCAAAAAGCCATCGAGGACATCCCAAGGCTGCTGCGGAGACAGTGACGTCATCAGGGCAGTGACATCCCTGGGAAGACTTGTGGCCACTCAAGTGCCACCAGCTCCTCGTGTCATCAAAAGCCCCTCAAGTGCCACCAGTCTGGGACAGAACTGGTGCCACTGGATGGGTGGCACTGCCATGTCCCTGGTGCCACCTGTGTGGTGTCCCCGTGTCCCCGCAGTGTCCCTGGGGGTGGCCGAGGACGGTCACCTGCTGCTGGCCCTGCCCGTGCTGACTGCCAAGTGGTTTGGCGGGGGGAGAGGACCTCGCAGTGTCACCTGGCCACCAGAGGGCCATGGCCCTGCGGGGGGTGGGGCCTGGGAGGTGACATCACCTCGTCCTGCCCCTGTCCGGCAGGTGCCATTCCTTGGACATTCGCTCTGGCTCTGGGGGAGATCAAAGCGGCACTGAGAGACCAAAGGGACAATGGGAACGGTTGCCCTGATTGATGAATGGAAAAAGAGATTTGCCTTTGCAAATAATTGGGGCTTGGTGCATTAATTAATTAATTAATGCTGACATCAGCAACCCAGTGCCAGCCCAGTGACCCCAGTCCTGTCCCAGTGCCACCAGCCCAGTGCTCCCAGTTCCATCCCAGTGCCAGCGCCCCATTGTCCCCATACCAATGTCACCATCCTAGTGGCCCCACCCTGTCCCAGTGTCCCCATCCTGTCCCAGCATCCGTGTCCCTGTTCTATCCCAGTGTCCCGAGTTCAGTCTTACTGTCACCATCCCAATGTCCCCAGCCCCATCCCAGTGCCACCAGTTCAATCCCAGTGTCCCCATCCCAGGGCTCCTATTTGTGCCCCAGTGTCCCCAGTTCCATCCCAGTGTCCCCACTTCTGTCCCACTGCCACCATCCCAGTGCCACCAGCCCAATGTCACCAACCCAGTCCCATCCCAGTGTCCCACATCCTGTCCCAGTGTCCCTGTCCCAGTGTTCCCAGTTGTGTCCCAGTGTCCCCAGTCCCATCGCAGTTCCAAAACAGTGAAAAAAAGGAAGAATTTACAAATTCTTCTCTCGTCACCAGAGAGTGACCACACGACACAATGGAAGCGCAAGGAGAAATAAAATAAATTGGTTTAATGCACAAGATGGCGTGGAGGCAAGTCAAGGGTTAAAACCAAATAAAAGAACATCTGAACTCACAGGAATGTCTGAATATGTACAAATGATTATCCCAGAATCACAGAATCACCAGGTTGGAAGAGACCTCCAAGACCATCGAGTCCAACCCATGCCCTGACACCTCAACTAAACCCTGGCACCCAGTGCCACTTCCAGTCTTTTCTTAAACATACCCAGGGATGGTGACTCCACCACCTCCCCAGGCAGACCATTCCAGAACTTTATCACCCTTTCTGTGAAAAACTTCCTACTATCCAACCTGTATTTCCCTTGGCACAGCTTGAGACTGTGTCCTCTGGTTCTGTCACTGCTGCCTGGAGAAAGAGACCAACCCCACCTCACTACAACCACCCTTCAGGAAGCTGTAGAGTGATAAGGTCACCTCTGAGTCTCCTTTTCTCCAGGCTAAACAACCCCAGCTCCATCAGTTGTTCCTCACAGGGCTTGTGTTCCAAGCCCCTCACCAGCCTCGTTGCCCTCCTCTGGACATGCCCAAGTATCTCAACATCCTTCCTAAACTGAGGGGCCCAGAACTGGACACAGCACTCAAGGTGTGGCCTCACCAGTGCCGAGTACAGGGGAAGGATGACTTCCCTGGTCCTGCTGGACACACTATTCCTGATACAGGCCAGGATGCCCTTGGTCTTTTTGGCCACCAGGGCACACTGGTTGCTCATGTTCAGCTGGCTGTTGACCAGCACCCCCAGGTCCTTTTCTGCCTGGGCACTGTCCAGCCACACCACCCCCAGCCTATAGCACTGCAGGGGGTTATTGTGGCCAAAATGTAGAACTCGGCACTTGGATTTATTAAACTTCATCCTGTTCAACTCTGCCCATCCATTCAACCATTCCAAGTCTGTCTACAGAGCCTGTCTACCTTCCAACAGATGGACACAAGCTCCCAGCTTAGTGTTGTCTGCAAATTTACTAATGAAAGACTCAATGCCCTCATCCATGTCATCTATAAAAATATTAAATAGACCTGGTCCCAGCACAGACCCCTGAGGGACACCACTGGTGACTGATGCCAGCTGGATGCAGCACTGCTCACCACCACTCTCTGGGCCGGCCATGCAGCCAGTTCTGAACCCAGCAAAGAATGTTCCTGTCCAAGCCGTGGACTGTAGTTTTCCAGGAATGTGCTGTGGGAGACAGTGTCAAAGGCCTTGCCGGAGTCCAGGTACACAACATCCACAGCCTTTCCTACATCCACCAGGAGGGCCACCTGGTCATAGAAGGAGATCAGGTTGGTCAGACATGACCTACCCCTCCTTAACCCATGCTGGCTGGGTCTGATACCCTGGCCATTCTGTAGATGCTGCATGATGACACTCAGTATAAATTGCTCCATTATCTTGCCAGGTACTGAGGCCAGGCTGACTGGTTCTCCCCAACTCTGCACTGCAGGAGAGAGAGGAACTGCTGGAGCCACCAACAAGGGAGGCAGCTGGTTCCATAACTGCGGCTGGCAGCCTCATACTGGAGAGCACATCCAGGGCCCCTGCACCACATCCAGCCCAGCTGAACCACATCCAGCAGCCCTGCACCACATCCAGCCCCCATGCACCACATCCAGCCCTGCTGCACCACATCCAACCACCCTGCACCACATCCAGCTTTGCTGCACCACATCCAACCACCCTGCACCACATCCTGCCCTCCTGCACCACATCTAGCCCTGCTGTACCACATCCAGCCACCCTGCACCACATGCAGCCCCCCTTCACCACATCCAACCGCCCTGCATCACATCCAGCCACGCTCCACCACATCCAGCCCTGCTGCACCACATCCTGCCCTCCTGCACCACATCCAGGGCCCCCACACCTCATCCAACCCCCTGCACCTCATCCAATACCCTGCATCGCTGTCGGAATCCAGGACATCTCTCTGGATGCCCTGGATGGCTCAAAGCCCTTGCAGGGGCTCGGAGACCCTGGCAGGAAGCCAAAGACACCTGGAAATTCAATCTTAATTAATGGAGCAAATTATCAACTTTATGTGGAGAATTCCAAGTCACAAAAGTTTAAGTATAGTAGTAACAATCACAGACTGAAGAAAAAATTTTAGAACACTGTACAGGGGGGTTTTGAACCTTGTACAAGGAGCTTTAGAATTCTGTACATAAGATTCTGGAGTTCCAAGATGGAGGGACTTAAGCATACCATATCCTTCTTCTTTTTTCTCCCTAGCATCCATGTTCAAGATGATGTTAGCATTCACAAATTAGAGCAGAAAGTCACTATCTAACATAAGTGATAAGTATTAGAACAGTATTGTAAACATGGTATATGTAGTTTTTAATAAAAAAAAATAACACCAGCCCAAGAAGCTGTGTGTGCACCTCGGACCAACCTACAAAACAGACCTTAGCAGACCAAACAAAAAAATGTTTGAAATAAAGAAATAATAAACAACCTTGAGAATGTGAACCAAAGACTTCTCGACTCTTTCTTCAGCTGCTGGGTTGGGGAAAAGAGACTTTTAACAGAGACGCACCTCGGGATCTTCCCAATCACACCAACCAGACCAGACCAGAGGAGATCCTGAGACACCGCAGCCTGCAGCCGGTTCATCAGCAGTGGTGCCTGCAGTGCTGGCCAGGAATGCCCCACTGCTGGCTCCACCACCTCCAGCCAGCCCGGCTCCCATCCGGGATGTGAGCTGTGGTGCTGAAGAAGATCCCCGGCCTGCCCTGCCACTCCCAGCTGTCCTACTCCCTGCTGTTTCCCTCAGGTCACCAGGGAACAGGGACAGGGCCAGCAGCGAGCACCCACAGCCTGTCCCTCAGCAGGGGTGTGCTCTCACAGCTGGGCACCAGCCTGACTGTACTGCAAAATCTAAAGGTCAACATTCCCTGGAACCAGCACCTTCCTTGCTGTGCCTTGGGGCACCGCGTGTGCTCTGCTCTCATTCACAGGGTAGGAGGAGCCGGGTCCCGAGAGGCTGTGCCCTGGTCCATGCCCGGGAGTGTGGTATTTTCAGAGTCCCCCATCATTGGGAGGAATGATGAATCTGACTCCATGTTCTTAGAAGGTTAATTTATTGTGTTACTATATTATATTAAAAAATACAATAGTAAAACTGTACTGAAGAATAGAGAATGGATACTTACAGAAGGCTAAAAGATAAAAATGAAAAACTCATTACTGTCTCCAGAGCCCCAACAGAGTTTGGTCATTAAGTCAAAACGATTCACATGAAACCAATGAAACATGCACCTGTTGATAAACAATGTCCAAACCACATTCCAAAGCAGCAAAACACAGGAGAAGAAAATGAGATAATATTGTTTTCCTTTTTCTCTGACATGTCTCAGCTTCCCAGGGGAAGAATCCTGGGCAAGGGAATTTTTCCTGAAAATATGATGATGACACAGGAGGAGTGAGGGAAGGGCGAAATGCCGGGGGGATTGCTGAGACGTTGGCTGCTTGGTGGGGGTGGGTGGTGAAGGAGAAGGCAGAAGTGAATCACCCATCTGGGGATGGGCACAGGCTGTCCCAGGGACCCCAGATCCAGGGGCCCCAAATGACACCAGTGCAAAGCTGGGGGAAGACAACGAGCCGAATGAATCTGGGCTCGGCAGTGGCGGTGTCACCGCCCTGCCCACATGGTCTGGGTCCCTTGGCCTGCCCACCAGGGCCGGGTCTCCCATCCCGCCCACCACGTCTGGGTCCCACTGCCCGCCGCTGCTGCTGGCCTTCTGAAGAAAAAACAAAAATAATAATAAAAAAAGTAATTAAAAGGAGGGGGAAAGAACTACCATCTTCACTGACAGCTCATAGTGCCAGAAGGCCACCAGCCAGCCTCAGCCCAAGTGGTTGAATTAAAGGCTGTGGCTATGGCATTCTAGAGATTTTCTCAGCACTTCTGAGTTTGATAACAGTTTTACACAGAAAAGGTAATCCTGAAAACCATCCAGTTTGAGCTTGGGCTGTGGCCAGGTCCTTACTCTACCTGGGTGTGGATGATTGAAAATCTCTCGGGATCTCCTCTGGTCTGGTCTGGTTGGGAAGATCCCAAGGTGTGTCTCTGTTAAAAGTCTCTTTTCCCCAACCCAGCAGCCGAAGAAGGAGTCAAGAAGTCTTCAGTTGTCGTTCTCAAGGTTGTTTATTATTTCTTTATCTCAAACATTTTCTGTCTGGCCTGCCAAGGTCTGTTCTGCAGGTCGGTCTGAGGCACACTCCCCGCCTCTCGGGCTGGTGCAATCTTTTATACTAAAAACTACATATACTATGTTTACAATTATGTTCCAATACCTATCACCTATGTTAGACAGTGACTTTCTACTCTAAACCAATCTGTGAATGCCAACATCATCCTGAACATGGATGCCAGGGAGAAGAAAGAAGAAGGACAGGGCACGCCCAAATCCCTCCATCTTGGAACCCCTGACCCCCATGTACAGAGTTCCAAACCCCCCTGTACAAGGTTGAAAACCCCCCTGTACAGTGCTCCAAAATTTTTCCCTTCACCCTGTGATTGCTATTACTATGCTACTTAAAGTTTTGTGATTTGGACTTCTCCATATAAAGTTGGTAATTTGCTCCATGGGTTGAGATTGAATTTCCAGGTGTCTTTGGCTTCCGGCCAGGGTCTCCGAGCCCCTGCCAGGGCTTTGAGCCATCCAGGGCATCCAGAGAGATGTCCTGGGTTCAGGTATTGGGGGTTCTCTCCCAAATTTCGCCTGAACCAGGGCAATGATAAAGGTGTCTCTTGATTTCTTGCCAAAACCCTGACTCAAAAAAACAAACAGGATTCTGAATACGGGTAATGACAGAGAACCCATAGTAAAAGATCCTTGAGTTCCTTCTCAGGAATTTCCACAGGATATGTGGCCGTCACGCGCTGCAGGGTGGACAAGATGCTAAGTTGCTCCTGGGAATAAGCTCCCCTCATGTTCTTAATTTTGACCCCTCTTACAAAAAGCTGCGTCATCTGCAAAATCAATCTGGAGGTTTTCCTGGTCACTGGCCAGCAGATCTCAGGTGAGGAACTCCCAGGCGCCTTCCGAGTTTCCTCTTTTCCGGGCCAAGTTTGAAGTGACTTGTCTCAGCAGAGGTCAAGTTGTCTGTTCAGGAATCTTTCTCCAATGGTGTGCCTCTTCTCGGGCTGGGATTCGATGTCTGATGTTCAGTGGCCTGGGCAGGCAAGCCCATGCCCACCCAGGGACGCCAGTGTCAGAGTCTCTGTGGTCAAGATGACCCTGAGCTGTTAGAAAGTCTCTTTTTTCCCAGCCCCGCGATCAAAGAAGGAGTCAGGATTCCTCAGCTCTGGTTTCGAGCTTGTTTATTTTTCCTCATCTGTGACATTCTTTCTCTGACCTGCTGAGGTCTAGCAGACCTTGGTTTGTGGCACACTGACCACCCTCAGGGTGGTGTTATCTTTTTATACTAAAAACGACGTGTACTTTATTTACAATAATTTTCCAATACCTAATCACCTATGTTAGACAGTCTGCCTCTAGACTAATCCAAAAGTGCCACCATCACAGCAGAAGGTGGAGGACCAGAAGAAGAAGGAGAAAGACAGAACACTCCCAGATTCGTCCATCTTGCCTCTTGAACCCCCATTCTAAAAACCCCAAAATTCTGCATTTTCTACCTGTGACAAATTCATATCATTCTATTCAAACTCTTGTGGCTTGTACATCTTCATGCAAAGTTGGTGGCTTTTTCCATGGGGTAAAGTCAAAGGTACAGGTGCTTTTAACTCCGTGCCAAGGTCTCTGAGCCCCCTGCCAGGGTCTCGAGTCCTTCAGGGCAGCCAGAGGAGTGTCCTGGGTTCTGACAAATCATGACTCATAGAATGATATCAGCCCATTGTGAGATGCTCCGCCCAGGGGGAGGAGCTCAGCATCCCCACCTGGATATAATCTGGGCTTTGGGACAGAACAGGCAGCCCTTACCCACTGGTTTCCAGAGGACAAGAGCTACCAGATCTTTTCTATGGGATCACCACTTCAACAAGACCATTTCATCTGGACTGCTACCACCACCCTAACTAGCAGGGTGTCACTGTCACTATTCTGACACTCTCAGTGGTTTCATTTTGTACTATTGCACGTATTTTGGGTTTTTTCCACTTTTTCCTAATAAATTGTATTTCTGACGTGGAGTTTCTCACTGGTTTTGCGTTCAAACCACAACAATTGGCCACTGGTAATGGTTGTTTGGCTTGATTGACCCATTGGATCCACCTGTGTGTTGTGACTGTCTGGCAAGGGCAATGGGTTTTTCTTAGTAGTAAAGTATGGTATAACACAGCGATTGATCAGCCTGCTGCAATCATGGAGTCAATGCTCATTATTCCCCACTGGGGACCGCTGCTGCAATAGGGACTGATGATTTTTCTTTCATCACTGGACAGTCCTTTTTCCAATGCCCCCATTTCTTACAGGATGCACTCTGGTCCTTCTCCACAGGGGAAGCTTTCTTGGGTGACTTTTCCTGAGCTGCTTTCCTCCTAGGTTGGGATTAACTCTTTCAGTTGGGCCCCTGTCTCAAAACACCTTCCAGGCAACCTCCAGGAGTTTATCTCTCTCTTGAACTCCCTTTATCTTTGCTTTTTATATCATTTGAAAGCTGACCCACAAAAAACAAAACCAGCTGTGCTTTACCATCAGCTGGTTCAGGATCTACATCAGTATATTTGATGGCAGTTTCTCTTCACCTGCTTAAAAAACCAGTGTTTGATTCATCCTAATTTTGCCTGACTTGGTAGAGCTTTTACCAATTTACAGCTTTAGAGAACCCCTGTTTTAACCCACATATCACGAGGCTTTGATGTCATTTTAATTTTGCCAACTGCTCGGGTGTATTTGCATCCCACCCAGGGTTTCCAAGGGGAAATGTCTCAGTGACAGCGCCTTGAAGCAGCTCCCTGGCTGTGCTCCCATCAAGGAAGGCTGGGATGGTTTTATTGACCACTCGTCTCTCACTGGGGTCAGGTGATGTGTCTGACAGAGAGTTCAGATCAGCCAGCTCTGATTTATATAGAGAATATTAATTAATAAATGATTTCATTAAATTATTTACGTATAGGCTGTACGGTGCACACATGAACTGATAGATTACATTGCACCAACCAGCAGATACAAGTAATTACCAACAATCAATATCAGTATCAAATAACACATCAAATTGCTGTTGAATAATAACAATGAGCAAAAGGCAACACAAAAGTGCAAAAGTCAATAAAAAATTGCAAAAGGCAATACAAAAGTGCAAAAGCCAATGCAGAACTGCAGAAGGCAATTTTTAAATTGTCGTTTATGTCCCAGCTCTGCTGCAGGCACAGTGGAAAGCGGGAAGCTGCTGAGGGGACTCAGTCACTCCTGTCCCTGATTGTCCCCAGAGTGTCCTCAGAGTGTCCCTAGACTGTCCCCAGTGATGTCACCCCAGAAGTTCCCATCATGATTTGGGACACTATCAATGAAAATTCCAAAAAAAATTCCCCAAATTTTTCTCAAATAATGCACGGGAACGGGACAGTTGACACCGGCAATGTCCCAGATGATGTCACTGCCTCCATGATGTCACGGCAGTGACATCACCATCCCTGCAGCAAATTCACAATGTCCTCAATGGCTTTTTGGCATTCTTGGTCTGCACACGGATACTGGAGCTGTTGGAATCACAACTGAAGATGTTGTTGATGTCATCACGTGTCCCAAGCAGGTGATCCTTGGCCAGGCAGGCGTTGGCCACCCAAAGCCACTCAGCCATGGCCACCTTGGCTGGCAAGGCCTTGGGGACATTGGGGAACTCCTCCTCTGTCCCCTCTGTGGTGTCTACGATGTCCCTGAGCAGGCACTGCAGCTCCCGGGGGAAGGCGGTGGCTTCGTCACACTCGGCCACCAAGCACTCCAGCAGCCCCAGGGCCACCTTCACCTCCTGTCCCCTCCTGGTGGCCATCAACGCCTGGCTCTTGGCCACCACGGCCTCTCCCATGGCCATGGTGGCCGCCAGCACCTCGTTGGTGGCCGCCACCACCCAGACCTCAAGCGCAACCACTGTCGAGGCCCCTCCTCCCTGTCAAGGGCCAGTGGCAGCTCCTGTTCTGTGGCCACTGTGTTTTCCTGAGCTGTCCCCAAGCAGGCAGCTGTGTCCTGCCAGTTCCTGGCCTGGACGGTGGCTGCAGCAGTGGCCTCAGCAGTGGCCACCTCCCTGCAGGTGGCACGGAGCTTAGTGGCCTCCCTGGCCAGCCGGGCCCATCTGTGCATGAGCCTGGACACTGACTCCTGCCAGGCGCTGGCCACGGCTCTCACATCAGCCCAGGTGGTCCCAGGGTGCCCCTGAGGGTGGCCAAGGCCCAGCCTAGGGAGGGGACACCACAGTGGAGGTGACACTGCCGTGGTTCAGGGTCCTACAGAGCCTCCCGGTGAATCTCCTCAAGTCCTCATGCAGGGAGTTTGGGGATTTGTGCAGGCACTTGCCCCTCTATGGCCCGGTCACAGTGGCCACCACCTTGCCCATGATGGCCACCATGTCCATCATCACCTCCAGCTGTGGAGGGGACAGCTGGGGAGGGGACAGGGGAGGTTTCAGGGACTTGGTGGCACTTGTGACCTCCCGGGGTCCCCTCTGTCTCTTTGCGACCCCCTGTCCTCTCCTGCCACCACTCTGTCCCCTCTGCCACCTCTTGTGTCCCTTCTGTGGGGACACAGGGACAGCACACAGGTGGCACCAGGGACATAGCAGTACCACCCACCCGGTGGCACCATTTCTGTCCCAGGCTGGTGACACTCAAGGGGGTCTTGGTGACATGAGGAGCTGGTGGCACTTGAGGCCCTCTTGGTGACACGAGGAGCTGATGGCACTCGAGGAACTGGTGGCACTTGGGGAGCTGGTGACACTTGAGGAGCTCTTGGCGACACGAGGAGCGAGTGGCACTTGAGTGTCCACAAGTCTCTCCAGTGACATCACTGTCCCCACAGCATGTCACTCTGATATTTTATGAAAAATCCCTTTGCCAGGACTTTTTCTCCTGGGAAGCTGGCAAGCTTCAGCTTATCCATGTTGTGCTGCTTTGGAATGTGATTTGGAGAATTGTTTATCCAAACTTGTGAATTGTTTTTAATTAATGGCCAATCACAACCAGCTGTGTCGGACTCTGCTCTGTCACGGGTTTTTATTGTTCATTCTTTTCTACCTCTCTGATGTATCCGTTCTATATTTCTTTAGTATAGTTTTAGTATAGCGTTTTTAATATAACATAATATCATATCATAAAACAATAAATCATCCTGAAAAATGGAGTTGGATTCTCATCTCTTCTCTCATCCTGGGACCTACAAACACCACCACAACAGCAGCCTTGGGATGTCTTTGATGGCCTTTTGGCACCGCTTGGCCACCGCGCGTCTGCTGGGGCCACCGGGGCCGCCATGGTCACCACAGGGACTCAAGAGGATGTTGTCAATGACCCCAAGTGCCCCCAGCAGGTGATCCTTGGCCAGGCGGGTGCTGGCCACCCACAGCCACTCAAACTCGGCCACCTTGGCCCCCAAGGCCTGGAGGACATCAGGGGACACCTCATTTGTCCCCTTCAGGATGGCCTCGATGTCCTTGAGCCGGCACTCCATGTTCCAGTTGAACAAGGTGGCTTTGTCACACGCAACCACCAAGCGCTGCAGCAGCCCCAGGGCCACCACTGCCCAATGTCCCCACCTGGTGGCCACCATTGCCCACCTGGTGGCCACCACAGCCTCTCCCATGGCCTCGTTGGTGGCTGCCACCACCTGGGCATCATGTGTGGCCATTTCCCGGGCCACCTCCTTCTTGTCCCGGGACACCATCCGCTGTTGGTCCATGACCACCTTCCCACAGGCGTCACGGAGCTTGGTGGCCTCCCTGGCCAGCTGGTCACAGCTGTCCACGAGCTTGGCCACTGACTCCCGCCAGGCACTGGCCACAGCTCTCACACTGGCCCCAGTTGTCCCTGGGGTGGCCCCGAGGGTGGCCAGGGCCCGGCCCAGGCAGGGGATACTATGGTGGCCCAGGGAGGTGACACTATGGTGGCCCAGGGAGGTGACACCACAGTGGCCCAGGGAGGTGACATCGCTGTGGTCCAGGATCTTACAGAGGCTCTGGGTGAAGTTCTTCAGGTCCTCATGCAGGGAGTCTAGGGACTGGTGCAGGAACTTGTCCTTGTGTGGCCCGGTCACAGCGGCCACCACCTTGTCCAGGGTGGCCACCACAGCCACCAGCGCCTGCAGCTGTGGAGGGGACACCTGGGGAGGGGACAGGTGGCACTTGTGACCTCCTACAGTGGCACCGTGCCCCCAAGGGGTCCCCTTTGTTCCTCCGTCCCTTTGTCAGCCTCTTGTACTTGCTACCACCCTCCCACCTGCCCCCGTGTCCCCCCCACACCCCATTGCCCCGTCCCCACCCCCATGCCCCTTCCTCCCTCAGTGTCCCCTCTGTTCCCATCTTCCCCACCCCGTCGCACCTCTTGCAGCTTCATGCTCACTGGGGACACTTTGGGGATGCTCTGGGGACGATCCGGGAGTTGAAGGAGCCTTGGCATGTCCTCGATGGCTCTTTGGCACCGCTCGGCCACCCCACAGGCACTGGGGCTGGCGGGAGCACCATAGAAATAGATCTTGACGATGTCGTCAACTACTCCCAGCAGGTGATCCTTGGCCAGGTGGGCGTTCGCTTCCCACAGCCGCTTGGCCTCGGCCACCTTGGCCACCAAGTCCTCGGGGACATCTTGGGATGCCTCATTTGTCCCCTTCAGGGTGGCCTCGATGTCTTCGAGCCGCCACTGCAGCTCCCGGGGGAGGGCGGTGGCTCCGTCACATGCGGCCACCAAGCGCTCCAGTGGCCCCTTGGCCACCTCCGCTAACTGTCTCTCCATGGTGGCCCTTGTTGCCTTGCTGGCAGCCACCCTGGGCTCTCTCCTCACCCGGGCTTCATGCCTGGCCACCCCCTTGGCCCCCTCCTCCCTGCCCAGGGCCTGACCCAGCTCCACCATGTTTTCCTGAGCTGTCCCATCACATGCAGCCTTGTCCTGCCGGTAGCTTGCCAAGTAGGTGATGGTGATCGCTATGTCGGCCGCCTCAGTGACCACCTCCCACCAGAGGCTGCGGAGCTTGGTGGCCTTCCCAGATAGCTTGACCCACCTCTCCATGAGCACGTCCACCAAGCCCTGCCACATGATGGCCTCCATTTTCACATGGTCCCAGGCGGTCCATGGGGTGCTCTTGTGGGCAGCCAGGGCCTGGCTCAGGGAGGTGACAGGATCATCACCATCGGAGGTGACAATGTCGGGCCACCAGGTGCCATCAATGCACTTTATGGTGGCCCGGAGCTCCCTGGTGAAGTCCTCCAGGTCCCAGTTCAGGCTCTCTGCAGACTTGGGCAGCATCATCGTCGCATCCCACCTGGGCACAGTGGCTAGCAGCACATCCAGGGCGGCCACCACAGTGACCTGTGGCTGCAGCAGGGCTGGGGACAGCTGGGGAGGGGACAGGGGAGATGTCAGGGACCTGGTGGCACTTGTGGCCTCCTGCGGAGTCCCCTGTGCCCTCCTGGAGTCCCCTTTGTCCCCTCCCTGGAGGGCTCTGCTGCCTCCTCTTTATCTTTGTTACCCTCTCATCCCCTCTGCCACCCACTGCCACCTCCTGTTGTCCCCCGTCTCCACCCCTCTGTCACCCTCTTCCTTCCTACTATTCCCTCCTGTCCCTTTGTGATCTCCTGTCCCCTCCTGCCACCCCCGTGTTCCCTCCGTCCCTCACTGCCCCCTTTCACCAGCCCCTGTGTCCCGTCTGCCACCCCCGTGTCCCCTCTGTCCCCTCCCCCCCACCACTCTGGAATTGTCTCACCTCGAGGGGCTCCATGGCCCCTGGGGATGCTCCAGGGACACTCTGGGGACACTTCAGGTGACAAACACGCCCATGTCACAGCTGGGGACAAGCAGGAATTTGGCGTGGCCAGATAGAGGAAGCAGGAAGAGGTGACGTCACTGTCCCCCGACGCGTGGCACCAGGGCAGGTGCCCCCAAAAGTCCCCCCAATGTCCCCAACGGGACCCCAATGTCCTCTCAGAGTCCCCAACGAGGTCCACGTTTCCCCTGATGTCCTGTTGGGGACACTGTCAACAAAACAGGGTCCTGTTAGAGACCCTGTGGGGACATCAGGGACATTGTGGTGACCCAAAACGGGACAGAGGACGTCAGGGTGGCCCCGGTGTCCCCAACAGAAGGACACGGGGGTATCTCCAAGGTCTCCAAGAGGACCCCGCTATGTCCCTGGTGTCCCCAGCTGGACATTGGGGGACACTTGGGCCTTGTGAGGGACATCAGGGCAACACCAGGGCCATGTGGGGACACTCAGGGGACATCGGGGTCTCGTTGGGGACATTGGGGACCTTGCCCTGGCCCCACAGCCAGGGGGGCAGAGGGGACAGTGACATCACCTCTTCCTACTTCCTCCCTCTGGCTGTGCCACATTCCCGTGTGTCCCCAGCTATCACCTGGACGTGTTTGTCACCTGGAGTATCCCCAGAGCGTCCCCAAGGTGTCCCCGGAGTATCTCCAGAGTGTCCCCAGAGGGTCCCCGGAGTGTCCTCAGTGGCCGTGGAGCCTGAAGAGGTGTGACAATCCCAGCATAGGGGGACTCAGATGTGACAGAAGGGGCAGGAGGGCATGGCAGGAAGCAGGGAGGTGACAGAGGGGTGGAGGGAACCGAGGGTGGCAGAGATGACAGCGGGGGTGGGTGGCAGGGGGAAGCAGAGGGGACAGGGGGTGACAAAGGGACAGAGGAGATGGCAGAGCCCTCCAGGGAGGGGACAAAGGGGACCCCGGGAGGGCACAGGGGCCACCGCAGGAGGCCGCAAATGTCACCAGGTCCCTGACACCTCCCCTGTCCCCTACCCAGCTGCTGGAGGCTCTGGTGTCCGTGGTGGCCACTCTGGGTGAGGTGGTGGCCACAGTGACCAGGCCACAGAGGGACAAGCAGCAGCGCGTGTCCCCAAAGTCCCTGCCCGTGGCCGTGAGGAGCTTTGCCTGGCACCTCCGGGATGCTCTGAACCACCGTGGTGTCACCTCCCTAAGCCACCTTGATGTCCCCTCCCTTGGCCTGGCTGTTTCTGCCCCTGCTCGAGTGGCAGGTCACCATGATGGCCACCCGGGGCGAGGTGGCATCCACTGTGACCAGGCCACTCTGGTACATGTGGCAGCGAGTGTCCCAATGTTCCTGCCCGCAGCCTGGGGAGATTCACCTGGAGCCTCTGTGAGACCCTGAACCATGGCAGTGTCCCCTCCCTGGGCCAGGCCCTGGTGTCACCTCCCTGGGCCAGGCCCTGGCCACCCTCAGGGCCACCCCGGGGGCCACCTGGGCCGATGTGAGAGCTGTGGCCAAGGCCTGGCAGGAGTTGGTGGCCACGCTCGAGAAGAGCTGGGAATGGCTGCTTCAGGAGGCCACTGGGCTCCGTGACAACTGCAAGGACACGGCCACCACCGTGGCCAACACCCAGGCCAGGGACCTGCAGGATGAGGCTACCCACAGGGGGACAGCTGGGGACAACCTGGTGGCCACAGCCCAGCAGCTGATGGTGGCCCTGGACAGGGATGAGGAGGCCTCGGCAGGGGCCATGTGCGATGCCCAGGGGGCAGCGCCCACCAGCGAGTCCGTGGGAGAGGCCGTGGTGGCCACCAGCCAGGCAAGGGTGGCCATCAGGAGGGGACATTGGACAGAGGTGGTCCTGGGGCTGCTGGAGCGCTTGGAGGACGCGTGTGACAGAGACACTGAGTTTATCAGTTACATGAGGTGCCGGCTTGAGGACTTTGAGACCACCCTGAAGTGGGCACACGAGGCGTTCCCCGATGACCCTGAGCACTTGGTGGCCAAAGTGGCCAAGGCCAAGCAGCTGTGGGAGGCCAGCGCCTGCCTGTTCATCTGTCACCTGCTGGGGACACTTGGGGACATCCACAACCTCCTCCTGAGTCCCTATGGTGGCCCAGGTGGCCCCGGTGGCCCCGGCAGCAGCGCAGTGGCCGAGCGGTGTCAAAGAGCCATCGAGGACATCCCAAGGCTGCTTCAAGGCAGTGACATCACCACTGTGACATCATCGCCTCAGTGACATCACTGGGGACACCGCTGCAGTCACCTGTGCCCTCTCCATGCAGTATTTGTGACAAATCTGGGGAATTTTCTGGGAATTTTCATTGAAATTGCCCCAAGTCCTGGCTGGAATTTCTGCGGTGACGTCACTCAGGGACACTGTGGAGACACTCAGGGAAGGGGACACGGGTGAATGAGTCCCCTCAAGAGCTTCCAGCTTTCCACTGTGCCTGCAGCAGAGCCAGGTCATAAATGGCAATTTAATAATTGACTTTTGCACTTTTGTCCTGGCTTTTGCAGTTCAGTAATGCCTTTATCCTTTTTTATTGCCTTTTGCACTTTCGTATTGCGTTTTGCACATTGTTATTTGTTACCTGCAGTTTGATACGGTATTTGATACTGATAATGATTATTGATGATTCCTTGAGCTGCTGGCTGGTGCAATATAATCTATCAGTTTATGTGTGCACCGTACAGCCTATAAATAAATAAATACCCTCTGTATAAATCAGACTGACCCACCACTCTGGGGGGAAGAGACCATAAGTGACGGTCAGATGGTTCCTCTGCCAGCTCAGGATATGGTACAGAGGGATCAGGGTGATGGGGGTTCACTGAAAGGTGCAATTCAGGTTTTTGCCATGCACAAAGTGGTCCCGAATATGGGACAAAATGACAGACATAAGGTCATGGCCTGGTGGGTTGTTGAAGATTTGCAAGATAAGGTGGTGAAGTACGGGCTGGGTTCTGCTCAACTTATGCAGGTTCTCAGAGTGATAAACCCTGACCTGCTTGCTCTCTATGATAGTAAGAATTTGGCCTCTGTGTTGTTCCAGCCAGTGCCATTTCACGTTTTCATAACCAGCTGGGGATGGATGGCTGAAAGGGTGGCAGCATTTGCCTCATCTTAGATCCTCATCCATCCTAGTGGGTGTGGATGCGCTCGTGGGCCTTTTCTAAGCCTGATCTTCAGGCCACCTGGGACCCTCTCATTATCGAGCAGGCCCAAAAGGTAGGCTTCATGGCATTGTTGAAAACCATAGAAACAGCCACTCCCAGGCCACAATATGTGAAAATAACCCAGGGAGCGAAGGAATTGTTCTTGCCCTTTGTTGAAAGGTTTGCGTCAGCGTTAGAGAAGCAGTTTGGGGATGATAATTTGAGGCAAATTCTATGTAAGACTTTAGGGAGATATAACACAAATGATGATTGCAGAAAGATCTTAAATGCGCTGCCAGGTGACCCATCATTGACACACATGATCGAAGCATGTACAAGATAGTTACTGTGGACCACAAAATGTCTGTTCTGGAAGCTGCTTTGCAGACAGACCAGGCACTCTCTGGAGATGGCCACTGTAGGAAAGGGAAGAAAATGAGCAAGCAGAAAAAGGGGACAGTGGTGAAAAAGGGAACAAACTAATTTCTTGTGCTCAAGGTGTGGGAAGCCAGGTCATTTTGCAAATAAATGCAGGTCCACCCACCATGCCAATGGCAAATGTTTGGCAGGTTCGGGAAGCGGGGGACGGAGTGCACAGGGGAACTGCACATTGACACAAATGATTCCTTAGGACATGGCAATGGCACAGGGTGTCTCAGCCAACTCAGGGCAGGCACCCAGGTTCTGCCAGGGTGGATGTGCACACCACAGCAGCAGTCAGCTTCTTGTAGTGTGCATAAGGTTCCTCTGAATGCATTTGGGCCTTTGGGCCACGGACTTGAGTGCATTGCTGGTAGGATGATCTAGTACCATCCTTCTAGGGATCTTTGTGCACCCAGGTGTCATTGACTCTGATTTCACGGGCCAGATTTGTGCCATGGTTTCCACGCCCACCCCTCCATCACAATTCCAGCCGGGGCTCACATTGCTCAACTTGTGCCTTTCCAGTCATGTGCTCCCAGGGCTGACCAGCGGCTGTGTGGAGATGGTGGCTTCGGATCCACAGGACTGCCACAAGTCCTCTGGTCCACAGACATACCTACTCTGCAGCCTCAGGTGGCGTGCTCCATGATTCTACCGGGTGCCAGCCTGCCTCAGGTTCAGCTGCAAGGTTTGATCAATGTGACTGTCATCTCCTCCTCTGCGTGGCCTCCTAAGTGGCCTTTGGACTCTGGGTGCGGCTGTCAAAGGGTTGGGGGGTACAACACAGACCTTTATAAGCCAAAGGGCCGTGTTGATCAAAAACTCAGATGGGCAGACAGCCAAGGTGCAGCCCTATGTCACTGCAGCTCCAATCACCCTCTGGGGACGGGATGTGCTGGCAGCCTGGGGGGTTTGGATTTGGATGGATTTTTGATGGGGGTCACTGTGCTGAAGGGCACAAAATATCCTATGCTGCCTTTACTGTGGCTAGTGACTAAACCCGTCTGGGAGAACCAGTGGCCCCTACCACATGGTAAATTAGTCGCCCTTCGTGATTTGGTTCAGGACCAGTTTCGGGAGGGACACATTGAACACTCTACCAGTCCCTGGAACGCTCCTGTTTTTGTGATCGAGTAAAAGTTGGGAAGTGAAGGCTGTTGCAGGACCTCCGTAAGGTTAATGCAGTCATGGAAAGCACGGGAGCATTGCAGCCTGGTATGCCCTCACCCACCATGCTCCCCACAGGATGGGAGATCTTGATCATTGATTTGAAGGATTGTTTTTTACGATTCCTTTGCATCCTGATGACAACCCTATTGGTTTGTACCAATATTACTGAACGGGACGTGCCTTGGCTTGTCTGGCCCCTGCTGCCAAACCAAATAGTGGCGACTGTGGTGTTTCTCCCCAGAGACACTTTTGGCTAGCTGTGAGTCACAGCTGGGCACGTTGAGGCAAGCCCAGGCATGCCCGAGCTCCGGTATTGCGGGGTAGAACTTCCTCCCATGGAGGGTCTGCTCCTCAGGTCCTCCGACGGAGAAGCTTTGAGGCAAATGGTGAAGGAAGGAGTCGGTCCTGATGGAGGGTTTTATTCCGGAGTTTTTATTCTGGGCTGCATAGCCCCTGAATGTATCAACAGCTCCGCCAGGACCCCTGAGCGCATGGTGTGCTTGCCCTTTCAACTGTGGGGAGAGGGGGAGGAGGGGGGAACCAAGGACCACCAATCAGATATGGGCCGGGCAGGTCTCAGGTGAAAAGGACATCTGGATGGGCCAATGGCCCCCAGGGATGGAGAGCAGCTTTTGAATCTGACCAATCACTTGATGCTCCTCTGGAATTTCTCGGTTGATAGACAGTGCCCAGCATGAGTCAGTGTAGGGGAAAGGAGAGGTGATTGACACCTGAGGAAGGAAACTTCAGAGAGAAACCCAGGGTAACTGAAGCAACCCATGACAACACACCACAACATCTCCCCCTTGTGTTGTTTAAAATGAAGAGGACTGGGTTTGGGGGGCAGAATGCTCACCAAACCACGGTTGGTAAATTGGTTCCTCCTCTTCTGGAGGGTCAGTATTTTCTACTGAGGCTTCCAGGTCATCCATTGGAGTACTAGGGGCTTCCAAATGGAAGACTTCAGGAGAGGAAGATGAGCTTGAAATTATCTTGTGAACCATGTGCTTGATTAGCCTGAAAACAATGCTAACAACTACAATAAAACAATAACTAGAATCAACAGTACTAACAACACAGTTTTCAGAATAGATCCCAACCAACCCCAGAGTCCCCAGCCCCTGAACAGTCTACTCAGCCAGTCGTCTGTTTCTCTCTTGATGTTGTTCACCATGATTTTCATTTTGTCAATCGTGGCTTGGGTGTTCTCTGCTTTCAATGTCAAGTTGAGGCAGCAGAGACTTTCAAACTCTTCACAGCTGTGATCCTGTCCAAAGGTTTTGGCTGAAGTGGTCTATACATTTGCTTTGGGCTGAGGGACCATCCAGAAGACGAGGAGCAGACTCCGTCTCATGGTGTCTCGAGACTGCACATGAACAGTGGGATCTAAACTGGTACAAGGAAACTTAAGACAAAAATATCTTTAAAACTGTTCCAGATAGGAGGTGTCAATGGAATTTCTTCCAGTGAACACGCGCAGCGTCTCCTCCAGGCAGCATTAGCAACCTGGGGCGCTTCTGTAGACTTCCCTGAGACCTTGGGGATGTAGGGCCTTACCCATTTGGATGGAACCACTTTAAACCAGAGGGGGTGGACATGCAGGCATATCCACATCCCCATATAACTAATTTGTAAGGTCCCACTGTCTTCCAAGTCTCAGGGTCCTTTATTAGGACTGGAGGCTTTTCTTTCACTGACATCTGATTGCTCCCCCCAAAGTGGCATACAATGGGTGGACTAAGGCTGTCAAAAGAGCAGCTCAGCAAATTGATTGTCAGCAGTGCTCTGGATAACCGCATGTGGGAGGTTCCACTTTCAGGACCGGATGTTGCTAGTCCAGGACTCTTTTGATATCACAGTGAGTCCTTTCCACTACAGCTTAACCTGTAGGGGAGTAGGGGATGCCGTTTTTGTGCTCTACTCCTCATTGCTGCAGGAAGCCCCCAAATTCCTTGGATTTGTAAGTGAGACCATTATCAGTTTTCAACTCCTTGGGGATGCCCATGAATGAGAAAGCCTGTAACAGGTGCTTTACGGCATCAGAGGATGATTCTCCCATGTGGGCAGAGGCATAGACTGCTCCAGGAAAGGTGTCTACACTGACAGGAACATATTTCTGCCGTCCGAATGATTATATGTGTGTTAGATCTGTTTGCCACAGTTCACAACTGTTCAACCCCCTCCGGTTTGCTCCCATGCTTATCATAGGGAGTGTGTGTTGCTGGCAGTTGGGGCATGTGGCCACAATCGCTTTGGCCTGTTCTCGAGTGATGTGAAACTGACAAACTAGACCAGGTGCATTTTGGTGGAAAAGCTGGTGGCTGATTTTTGCCTGTTCAAAAACATTTGGGAGAGGGGCCATCTCTGCAGGCGCAGCAAGAGCATCTGCCCTTCTGTTGCCTTCAGCGATAAACCTGGTTAAATCAGTGTGTGACCTGATGTGCATCACATAAAATGGTTGCTCTCAGTGAGAGACCAACTTTACAAGTTTTGAGAGCAGTTCGAAAAGTGTGAAGTTAAAAACTTCTCTCAGTATTGCTTGATCTGCCCTGGATACTACTCCTGCCACGTAGGTAGAGTCTGTAATCAGATTGAATGGTTCTGAGAACTTTTCGAAGGCCCTAACAACTGCAGCCAATTCAGCAACTTAAGGTGAACCTTCCACCTCAGCAATGTCATTTTCCACTGCTGGGTTTGAGGATCCTTCCAAGTCATAATGGACTTGTGGGATCTCCCAGATGTGTCTGTAAAGACGGTCAGAACCTTTTTTAAAGGTCTCCTACTTAGAACGCTTTCCAATTTCAGAATAAATTGAATTTCTTGTTCAAAAAGTTTGTGGGCAGGCCGATGGATAGAAATTTGTCCTGAGTAGGAATCCAGAGCAAACTGCAATGCCTTGTTTTCCTGGAGCAAATATTCCAACATTGCCTTGGTAATTTGGCCTGATTTTAACCCGACTGGAATGTGAATGCACTCAAAGTCACATCCTGCCAGCTCCCTGATCCAGGTCCTAGCTTTCTGGATCAGTTCTGCTACCAACTCTTGGGGCTTTGTCATTCTCTTGGACCTTTGGTGACTGAGGAAAACCCACTCTATGATCAACAGAGGGTCCCTCTGGTCCTGGCCCTTTTTAGGTGTTTCTTTTGCCTTAAGTGTTTGTTTCTGCTCCCACTGGAAAATTATTCCATGGACGTGTGGCAGCTTACCTGAAATGATAAATTTGAATGGCAGATCAGGCCGACATTGGTTGGCCTGTCTTGTGGACATGGCTGTCTGAACTTTTTCTAGAGCTTTCTGTGTCTCTGTGGTAACAGCCCTAGGGGAACTTGGTTTCCCCCCCACCTTTCAATAAATCAAAAAGAAGGGCAAGGTCTTCGTTGGTCAGACCCAGCCAGGGCTTTGCCCAATTTAAAGACCCACACAACTTGTGGACATCCACAAGGATCTCAATCCTCATTTTGATTTCTAGTTTTTGAGGAACAATGGTGCTTTTTCCCAATTTCTAAGCCCAAATACCTCCAAGGTGGCATCTTCTGAATTTTCTTTTCCTGGAGCTCAAATCCTGCAATAATCAATGCATCGATTGTTAGGTCAAGCGCATGGGTGAGTAAATCATCATTGGGGGTACACACAAGGATATAATGTATATAATTATATAAAATGGCCTTTTCTGCAGCTGCACGCACTGGGGACAGTAGAGACATACCATTGGCAGATCAGTGGCGAGGCCTTTAATCCTTGAGGAAGAACTTTCCAATGGTACCTTTTCTAAGGGACTTCTCTATTGATAGTAGGGACTGAGAATGTGAAACGCGGTGCATCGTAGAGGTGTAGGGGAATTTGGAAAAAACAATCTTTTATATCAATGACAGCTAGTTTCCAATATTGTGGGAGCATTGCTGGGGATGGCATACCGGGTTATAGAGACCCTGTATCTTCAATGACATTGTTAATTTGTCAGAGGTCGTGGAGGAGCCGCCATCTCTTTTTGTCAGCCTTCTGCATGACAAACACTGGAGTGTTCCATGGAGACGTGGTCTCCACTATGTGACCTTTTTCCCTTGCTCTTCCACTAACTCCTCGAGCGCCTTCAGTTTTTGTTTACTGAGCGGCCACTGTTCTACCCAGACTGGTGTATCTGTCTTCCAATTCAGCTTTCAGGTAGGGGGCTTTTCAGTGACCGCTGCCCCAAAATCCTGTGGAGAGTCTGGAATGTCAATTGTGACACCTCATTGTGTCACCAAGTCTCTGCCTAACAGGGGCTCTGGATAATCTAACACAAATGGACGTAGATTTGTCAATTGTCCATTTGGCCCTCGATTTGGACGACATTCTTAGATTGTCTCACTAATTGCATGCCCCCTATACCTCGAATGTGACCAGCCACATTTTGCAAAGGCCAATGTGCTGGCCAATCCTGTGCTGGCATCACTGTGCAGTCTGCACCTGTGTCTACAAGAATGCCCATTCGTTTTAACTCCCCTCTCCCTCTGACATTACACCAGATTTTGGGTTTGTCCTTTCCAAGCTTGGACCCAGGCCCTTGTTTTTCGGTGCCTTCAGGCAGACTCAGCACTGGGATAGCTTGTGATATGATTTGTCCTTTGGGAAGAAACAGGGATGGGTGGAAACAGTGCAGCCAGAGAACAAATTGCTCAGGATCTGATGTTATCATTCCTGGGGCAATTATGATCTCTTGTGTGTTATGAATAGAAAGCTATCTAATTTTTTTGGTTGCAGAGTTAAAAAACAAGTCAGACCAGTTGTTGTAAGTTAGTTTCACTGCCAAATAAAAGTTCTTCAATTACCTGTTAATGGCTGGTGATTAACCATTGTCCCCCTGATGCTGGCCGCTTGCCAGGGAGGGACACCAGGACAGACCCTTCAAGTACCAGGAAAATAGCAGTGGCATCAGAGCCCGTATGCAGATGAGAAATGCATTGCGCCCCGAATTTTTACAGTTTTTACAGGAAAACCCCTAAAATTGTGAGCCAACAAGTGACCTAAGTGACGTCTAAGGATGGGAGCGTAGTCCCGTACCTGCTTGGACCCTATTTGCTTCTCACCCTAACCTGAAAAGATGTTGATTAAAGAGACGTCCCGAGGTGTTAGACGAAAAAGCCAGGAATCTGCTACTCTCCCGTGAGGACGGAATCCCCAGCTCTGTCTGCAGACCAGTGGACAAAGCTGCATCATCCTCCTTCTCCGTGCCACACCTGGGAGCAGCAGCGGCGTGGGCGCGACGCGTCAATTTCTCCCCACCTGAGCTGATTCTTCTTAATAAAGGCATTAAAAAGCAGAAAGATCTCCTGCCCATTTATTTCATTGTGTGTGTCTGGTGTCCCCAGTGAGGATGTACTTACAGCTCGGTGCCAAGTACCCTGCTTTTGTGGGTCAACGGAGACAAAATGCCAGTCAGTGTCTTTCAGGTGGAGTGGTTCTGTCAGCTGCAACCTGAAAGGTTCATTAACAGAAGTTGTGGTTAACATAGGTTTGCCTAAGTCATAGCAAAGGTTATTTGGTTTCACATTTGGTGGTGGACCAGCAGACGTGGTCCTTGAAGCATCTGCTTCACTTTCAGAAATCTCAATGTTACCGCATGCTTGGTCTTTATCTCTTCCCCCATTCCCTTGGCCTGCTCTTTTTGTGTCTGTGCGCCTGGCAGGCTGGCGCTCCCCATTCAGTTTTTTTGTTATTGTTGACCTCCTGGGAGCACTTGTAGTACTCCTCCCTGCTATTTTTAAATTCATCAAACTCTTTTTTCAGGGGACACTGGTTAACCCAGTGCGCAAGGTTCTTACAAAGCAGGCATGGCCTTGTGGGGTCGACCATTGCTGGTCTTTGCTGCTGCCCAGTGTGTCGCTGTGCTGAAGGAAAGGGCGCTGGGCTGGCAACGGCGACTCCCTGTGGTGATCTTGGCAGCAGCTTTGGTCTGGTGTCCTGAGCCACACTCATCAGAGGCACTTTTCTGTTACAAACTAGAAGCGTATCTTTTAGTGTAAGGGGGGTTTTAAAGGGGAGGAGTAGGGAAAGCCCCCCCTGCCCCTCTTTCTGTGCCATCATCGCACTGCCGCTGCTGACGCGTGGGTTCTAAAAGCAGCAAAGCCACGCTGTCTGTGGCTATACTGAACGTGCTCTCACCCCTGACCGTGTGGGGCTGCGCAGCCTTCCCGTGCTCTGAATTAAGAGCAAAAAAGAACAAGTCTCTCCTTAGAGACTGTTTTTGAACTCCCCCGTCCCGCTTTCAGAGTGGAGATACTCAGCAAATTGGTGCAATCAGTGCCATGGTCTGGCAGGTCTCTTCACTTGAATAGGACTTTTCAGGGCAAGAAAAAGCTCCCCTATTCTCCCCCTGGGAAGATCTGCTCACCAAAAAGGAGCAGCTTCTTTCCCAGAGGCACAGGACATCCGTGAGGCTTTTGTGGAATAAATTGCAAAGTCTCTACTGCAGAGCTCTGTCCTCACAGCTCTGCCAGCAGACGTCAAGCTGCCTTTAAAGTCTCTCTGGTCTTTTAATGTTCTGAAGAATCTGTTTGAGCTGCAGGAATGAATCAGCCGCAAATTTTGGGTGCCAAAATATTGGTTTGTACCAATATTACTGAATGGGATGTGCCTTGGCTTGTCTGGCCCCTGCTGCCAAACCAAATAGCGGCAGCTGTGGTGTTTCTCCCCAGAGACTCTATGGCTAGCTGTGAGTCGCAGCTGAGCATGTGGGGACAAGTCCAGGCATGTCCGAGCTCCGATGGTTGCAAGCTGCAGCTTATTCTCTTACAGGGTCACTCCTCAGCCCTCCCTGTGACTGGAGGAGCTGTTAAGGTGAATGGTGAAGGAAGGAGTGGGTCCTGATGGAGAGCTTTTAATTCAGAGTTTTTATTCTGGTCTGCATGGCCCCTGAATGCACCAACAGCTCCAACAGAACTCCGAACGCGTGGTGTGCTTGCCCTTTTACCTGGGGAGAGGGAGAGGGGAGAAACCCAAAGAACACCAATCAGGTACAAGGGGAGGGGGTGTCAGGTGAAAAGGACACCTGGATGGGCCAGGTGTGTGGAAAGCATCCTTTGAATCTGCCAATCACTTGATGCTCCCCTGGAATTTCAGGACTGACAGACAGTATTCGGCAGAGGTCAGGGAGGGGGAGAGGAGAGGTAATTGACACCATCAGGGAGAAACCGGGGAAACTGAGGCACACCATGATAACACACTGCAACAAAGGGTCATGGCAGAATGTCTCCAGAAGAACGGAAAACCAGAGGTGGGAGGCAAGACTGGATCAGGAAATCCCTCCAGGAAAAACTCTCAGGGCACCAAGAAAACCCCTGTGGATTGAGAGGTGAGGAGGCCAGCCCGTACCAGACTGCCACTGGTAGCAATGCTACTGCTCACTCAGTCCAAAGGAAGAGGAGGAAACACTTGTGAGAAGTGTTCCTGTCCCTTGTATAGAGGAGATACAGTAAGTGAATTAATCAGAGTGCACACAAACATGAATCCCAAATGTATCAGTCACTGCCAGTTAACAGCCTGTAAAGAGGATAATAAAATATATTGGCTGGTGTGAAAAA
The DNA here is from genome assembly GCF_036417665.1 of Passer domesticus. NCBI lineage: Eukaryota > Metazoa > Chordata > Aves > Passeriformes > Passeridae > Passer > Passer domesticus. The sequence continues at coordinate 685,907 of NW_026989901.1, forward strand.
TGCCATTCACTTGGTTTTAAAAATTTAATGGTAATAAAATGGTTAGAAAAATAGCAATACAATTAAAGTAATAAATATTTGAACAATTGAGATTTAGGACAATATGAGGCAAGAAGAATAAAGCATTACGGATGGTCCAGGTACCTCTTTCTGGGCAAAATAAGCCCAAAAAAGGACACATGTTACCAGAGGATTAACCCTTAAAAGCAATAGCCTGTTGCACATTCATACATCTCATACATGATGCATAAATGCCATTCAAAAAAAGGATTCTGTCCAGTCAATGTCAACTTCTTCCTCTTCATCCTAAGTTGTCTTCATGGCTGAGCAAGGCGGGAAGAAGTTCATTTCTTCTGGTAATGAAGCCATAAATTCTTTTTTTCTGAAAGATTTAGGTGTCCTGTGGATGCTATCTCGGTGTGAGTACCTCATTCCTTTCTTTAAAAAAATATCCCACATACACAGTTTCCATTTTAATATTATGTTATAACCTAGAGCTATATTTAACACAGTACTTAAAAATATTAAAACAGCATAACTTTCTAAAATAACACATATAATATTCATTTTAATATTTGCGAAAAGCCAATCATAAAATACGCATTTTTCACAGCTGGCTAAAAATATTGCAAACCCAAGCCAGAAGATGTCAGGAGAGTGTCCTATGAAAGAAAGATAGGTATGTTTTGAACAAAAAAGTGAAAATAATTTAGAGCACACATTCAAAGAGAAAGAAGCGCAATTGAAAAGACAAAGGGATGGAGAGGGACAAATACATGGTGGAAAAAATGATGAAAGAATTTAATTTGACTGATTGCTGGGTGTGCGGGAGGACACACTTAAGTGAAATTTGGCCAATGCTCCTGCTCAGCCCGTGGGGCCCCTTGCTTTAGGCTTTTTTTTTTCCTTATAACAAATGCTGAAATCACTTTTAGTACCGGGAACCTGCTTTCATATTTAACAACACTAAATTCAGGATTCCCAGGGCACATGAAATTCAGGATCCCTGGGGCTGAGCTCCAGCGGTGGCAGTGTATTCTCTCTGCAGTAAGCGACAGCCTGGCTGTCCTCCTGTCCTCCACTAATGACAAAGAGCGAGAAAGAGAGAGAGGATGCCTCCAACCCCATCGTTTTTACCTGCCCCCCATTCTCCTGGTATATCTGTCCCACACTCCCAGAGGAACTCCCAAAAACCAGAGGAGTTTCCCCTCCCCGCCTTCTCAAGCACTCAGCCAGCAGTGCCTCTTAGCAAGTCAATGGGAAAAAAATCCACAAGTGACAAGGAAAGAACAGGAAAAACCCAACTCCCAACAAAGCGGTGCTGGGTGCAGTTTTTGGGGGTTCTAGCGACACCCGGGGCAGGGTCAGTGCTCAGCAGTGGGCCCCCCGCCCCGCCAAACCACATCCGGGTGTGAAAAAAAAAGTTCACTCTTTGGAAATTGTAGAAGTTTAATAAGGGATATAAAGGATTTTGGCAGTGGGCCAAACAACTCGCCTGTAACTTAACCCATTGTTCTCCAGATCTGCATCCACCGCAGGGCTACAAACACATTCCTGAGTTTAGACATTCTTCAAATATTCCTGGGAGGTTTGGATGTTTCAGGAACTCTTGTTTGGTTTTAACCTCCGACTTGTCTGCGGGACATTCTGTAGATACCGGTCAATATATTTGATTTCTTCTCCTGGTTCCATCCTGTTTTTTCACACCCCCTGATCAATTGATAAATTCTTCTCAGGTTTGTGTCACTGTTATCACCTGGAGAGGCCAGTCCACAGGTGTGAGAAACAAGGGAATTGTTTTACACTTGAGTCAGTTACACAAAAGCATTTTACCATTGCACAGTCTCTATTTTAACATTTATTACTTATCTATTTAATATTTGTCTATTTTTAATATTTTAAGGCGTATGATATAATATCTATTTCTTACCCCAGCATTAAATTGGTTACACGGTGCACACATAAACTGATAGATTACATTGTACCAGCGAGCAGCTACAAGGAATTGTTGATAATCAGTATCAATATCAAATACCAGAGCAAAATACTTGTGATCAATAACATTGTGCAGAAGCCAATGCAGAATTGCAGAAACCAGCTATTAAATTGTCATTTATGACCCAGCTCTGCTGCAGCCACTGTGGAAGGCTGGAAGATGCTGAGGGGACTGATTCACCCCTGTCCCCTGTCCCTGAGTGTCTCCACAGTGTCCCTCAGTGTCCTCAGAGTGTTCCTGAGTGTTCCTGAGTGTCTCTGACTGTCCCCAGAGTGTCCCCAGGTGACCCTGATTGTCCCTGAGTGTCCTCCCTGTGTGTCCCTGAGTGTCCTCCCCTGAGTGTCTCCAGTGACATCACCCCAGCAATTCCCATCAGGATTTGGGACAATTTCAATGAAAATTCCCCAGATTTGTCTCAAATACCGTGTGGGGAGGGGAGAGGGGACAAGTGACAGCAGTGATGTCCCTGAAGATGTCACCACCCCGATGAGGTCACAGCGGTGACATCACTGTCCCCGCAGCAGCCTCGGGATGTCCTCCATGGCTTTGTGGCACTGCTCAGCCACTGCACGGCTGCCAGGGCCACTGTGGCCACTGGGGCAACCAGGGCCAGCATAGGGATTCAAGAGGATGTTGTCAATGACCTCAAGTATCCCCAGCAGGTGATCCTTGGCCAGGCGGGCACTGGCATTCCACAGCTGCTCAAACTTGGCCACTTGGGCCACCAAGGCCTCGGGGACGTTGGGGAACACTTCCTCTGTACCCTCCAGATAAAGCTCAATGGCCCCGAGCTGCCCCTGCAGCTCCTGGAGGAACAACCCGGCTCTGTCACACGCTTCCATCAAGCGCTCCAGCTGCCCCAGGCGCTCCTCTGCCCAATTTCCCCTCCTGGTGGCTGCCCTTGCCCAGATGGTGGCTGCCGCAGCCTCATCCATGGCCTCACTGGTGGCCGCGGCCTCCCGGGCATCGTGCCCAGGCCCCTCATCCATGCCCAGGGGCACCGGCAGCAGCCGGACTATGGCCTCCAGCTTGTCCAAATCTGTGTCCCAATCTGCCTGGCGGGTGGCCTCGTACTGCGGGTCCCTGGCCCGGGCGATGGCCATGTTGAAGACCGTGTGCACAGGCTTCATGGAGCTCAGAGGTCTCCATGGCCAGCCAGTCCCAGCTGTCCTGGAGTGTGGCCACCAACTCCTGCCAGGCCTCGGCTGCAGCTCTCACATCGGCCCAGGTAGTCCCAGGGGTGGCCCCGAGGGCAGCCAGGGCCTGGCCCAGGGAGGTGACACAAGGGTGGCCCAGAGAGGTGACATTGCCAAGGTCCAGGTTCTCATGGAGTCTCCAGGTGAATCTCCTCAGGGCCGTGTGCAGGAACTTTGGGGACACACGCTGCTGCACGTCCCTGTGTTGCCCAGTCACTGTGGCCACCACCTTGCCCAGGGTGGCCACCATGGCCACCAGTGCCTCCAGCAGCTGGGGAGGGGACAGGGGAGGTGTCGGGGACCTGCTGGCATTTGTGGCCTCCTGCGGTTGCCTCTGTGCCCTCCTGGGGTCCCTTTGTCCCCTCCCTGGAGGGCTCTGCTGCCCCTTCTGTCCCTTTGTCACCCCCTCATCCCCTCATCCCCTCTGCCACCCCCGTCACCTCCGCCAGACCTGTCACCCTCAGTCCCCTCTGGCCCTCTGTCACCTCCCCCCTTCCTGCCACGCCCTCCTGTCCCCTCTGTCACCCCTCTGTCCCCCCGTCACCTCCCCCCCAGCACTGTGCTGGGATTGTCGCACCTCTTGGGTCTCCATGGTCACTAGAGACACTCCAGGGACACCTTGGGAACACTCTGAGGAAGCTCTGGGGATAGTCTGGGTGACAAACACGCCCGGGTGACAGTTGGGGACACGCAGGAACGTGGCCCCGCCAGATGGAGGAAGCAGGAAGAGGTGACGTCACTGTCCCCCCTGCTCCCCCTACCTGGGGCCAGGGTGGGGTCCACAATATCCTCCCAATGTCCCCAGTGGGATCCCGATGTCCCCTGAGTGTCCTCACATGGCCCTGGTGTTGCCTCGATGTCCCCAACAAGGCCCAAGTGTCCCCTGATCTCCAGCTGGGGACACCAGGGACACACTGGGATTCTGTTGTGGAGGTCCCCCAAGGTGTCCTTTCCCTTGGGGACACCAGGGCCACCCTGACATCCCCTGTCCCATTTTGGGTCACCACTATGTCCCCACAGTGTCCCAAACAGGACCTCGGTGTGTTCCCGGTGTCCCCAACACAGGGGGACATGGGGGGACACTTGGGCCTTGTTGGGGACATGGGGGGGACATCGGGGCCATGTGGAGACCGTGAGGGAACATTGGGACTCCGTTGGGGATGTCGGGGGGACACTGGGGACCCTGCCCTGGTCCCACGGGTAGGGGGTGATGGTGATGCACCCTCTTCCTGCTTCCCACATCCGGCTGCACCATGTCCCTGCGTGTCACCCGAGTGTGACCCGAGTGTCACCTGAGTGTCACCCGGGTGTGTTCACCTCCCGGAGTGTCCCCAGAGTGTCCCCAGTGACCATGGAGCCCGGCGAGGTGCAGCAATCCCGGTGTGGGGTGGTGGGAGGGGATGGGGTGACACGGGGGTGACAGAGGGAATGGGGGAGGACAGGCGGGGTGGTGGGACACAGGGGGTGGTGAAAGGGGGCAGTGGGGGATGGAGGAGACATGGAGGGTGGCAGGAGGGGACTGAGGGTCACAGAGGGGACAGCAGGGGGTGGCAGGTGGTTGCAGAGGGAGCGAGGGGGGGACAAAGGGACAGGGGGGACATCAGAGTGCTCCAGGGAGGGGACAAAGGGGAATCCAGGAGGGCACAGGGGCCACCCCAGGAGGCCACAAATGCCACCAGGTCCCTGCCACTGCCCCTTCCCCTCCCCAGCTGTCCCCATTCCCACTGAGGTTTCTGGTGTCCGTGGCGGCCACCATGACTGGGCCACACAGGGACATGTGGCACTGTGTGCCCCCAAAGTCCCCGAACGTGGCTCTGAGGAGATTCACCTGGAGCCTTCAGGACACCCTGGGCTATCCTGGTGTCACCTCCCTGGGTCAGGCCCTGGCCACCCTCAGGGCCACCCCGGGGACCACCTGGGCCGATGTGAGAGCTGCAGCCAAGGCCTGGTGAGAGCTGATGGCAGTGCTCACGGAGAGCTGGGAACGGCTGCTTCAGGAGGTCGTCAGGCTCGATGACACCTGCGAGGACACGGCCACCGCCGTGGCCATCACCCAGGCCAGGGATCAGCAGGATGAGGCCACCCACAGGGACACAGCTGGGGGCACCCTGGTGGCCACAGCCCAGCAGCTGATGGTGGCCCTGGACAGGGATGAGGAGGCCTCGGCGGGGGCCATGCACGATGCCCAGGTGGCAGCGCCCACCAGGGAGGCCATGGGAGAGGCCGTGGTGGCCACTAGGCAGGCAAGGGCGACCATCAGGAGCAGGACATTGGACAGAGGTGGCCCTGGGGCCGCTGGAATGCTTGGTGGATGCGTGTGACAGAGACACCGAGTTTATCAGTTACATCAAGTGCTGACTCAAGGACATTGAGACCACCCTGAAGTGGGCACAAGAGGTGTTCCCCGATGACCCTGAGCCAAGGCTGAGTGGCTGTGGGGGGGCCAGCACCTGCCAGTTCACGCATCACTTGCTGGGGACACTTGGGGACACCCACAACCTCCTCTTGAGTCCCTATGGTGGCCAAGGTGGCCCCAGTGGCCCCGGCAGCCGAGCAGTGCCAAAAAGCCATCGAGGACATCCCGAGGCTGCTGCGGGGACAGTGATGTCACTGCTGTGACCTCTTTGGGGTGGTGACATCTTCAGGGACATCACTGCTGTCACCTGTCCCTTCTCCCCTCCCCACAGGGGATTTGAGGCAAATCTGGGGAATTTTCATTGAAATTGTCCCAAATCCTGATGGGAATTCCTGGGGTGATGTCACTGGGGACACTCAGGGACACATAGGGAGGACACTCAGGAATTATCAGGGAGGACACTCAGGGACACTTGGGGACACTCCGGGGCGTGCTGGCACAGTCTGGGAACACTCAGGGACACGTAGGGACACTGAGGAAAAATCAGGGAGGACACTCAAGGAAGACACTCAGGGACACTCTGGGGACACTTAGGGACACTCAGGGACACTCAGGGACAGGGGTGAATCAGTCCCCTCAGCAGCTTCCAGCTTTCCACAGTGGCTGCAGCAGAGCTGGGTCATGAATGACAATTTAATAATTGGCTTCTGCAATCCTGCATTGGCTTCTGCAAAAAAAAAATTTCACGAGAATTTTGCACTGGTACTTGATTATTGATTATTGATAATCCCTTGCAGCTGCTCGTTGGTACAATATAATCCATCTGCTCACGTGTGCCCCGTGCAGCCGATTTAATGGCAGTGTAATGGTCCCTGTGACCCCCCCCTCAATTTAGCAGAGTCCCCCCATGCACCGGGACCCCCCCATTCACTGCTTCCCCCCCTTCACCGACCCCCCCAAAGCGCTGGGACCCCCCCAGTCCATTGACCCCCCCCCAGTGCGCCAGGACCCCTCACTCACCGCCCCTCCCTCACCCAGGGGACCCCCCTCCCCCCCCCCACTGCCCTCCCACTCACCAGGAACCCCCAATCCATGTGTGGGGGACCGCCCCTCACACTCACCACGCCCCCCCTCGGCACCCCCCGGGCCCCCCATTGATTGAACACCCCCAGCCCCTGCCCTGACCCCCGGCCCGCACTGATCCCCCCGATGGGGCCGGGCTGGCTCCACCCCCGGGGCCGCCGCTGTTCGGAGCCTTTCAATGAACACCGATCGATGTTGTAGCCACGCCCATGGAGGGGCGGGGCCGCGTGATTCGGCCAATGGGAAGCGGCGGAGTGGGGAGGGGCCGGGGATTGGGGAGAGTTGGGAATGGGAGCGTGGGAAAGGGGCGGGAGCATCAGCCAATGGGGAGTGGAGGGGGCGTGGCCTGAGGGGCAGGAAGGGGCGGGCAATGAATGGGGCGTGAGAAAGGGGTGGGGCTATCAATGGGAACGTGGGAAGGGGAGTAAAAGGGACCCCTTGGGGACATCGGGGGGGTTTGGGGGCCCCTGGGTTCCCAAATGATCACAAATCCTGCAGGATCCCAAGGAATGATCCCAAATGATCTCAAATCCCAAATCCTCAAATACCAAAAAATCCCAGATCCCAAATGCTGCTGGATACACAAAACCAATCCCAAACAATCCCAAACCCCAGATCCCAAATCCTGCTGGATCCCAAGGAATAATCCCAAATTATCTCAAACTTTGGATCCCAAGCAATCCCAAAATTACACCAAATCCCGGATCCCAAGCAGTGTTAAATTCCAGATCCCAAATCTTGCTGGATCCTAAGGCGTAGTCCCAAATGATCTCAAATCCTGGATCCCAAGCAATCCCAAATCACAGATCTCAAATCCTACTGGACAATCAAAACCAGCTCTAAATCCTCTCAAATCCCAAACTCTGAATCCCAAAAAATCCCAGATCCCAAATGCTGCAAGATACCCCAAATCTGATCCTGAAAGATCTCCAGCCCTGGGTCCCCAAACAATCCCAAATCCCAGACCCCAAATCCTGCTGGATCTCCAGAAACAATCCCAAAAAACCAATTCCAAATCAGGGTCCTGGCAGGGGAAATCAGAGCTCTGGGTGGGGTAAATGGGCCCTGAGGGGGTCAGTGGGGTCCTGGAAGGATAAATGGGGTCCTGGAAGGGTAAATGGGATCCTGAGGGGTTAAATGAGGGCCCTGAGTGGTAAGTGGGGTCCTGAAAGGATGAATGGGGGTAAATCAGGGTCCTGGCAGGGGAAATCAGGGCCCTGAAGGGTCAGTGGGGTCCTAGCAGGGAAATGGAGCCTTGGGGGGTGGATCCAGGCCCCAAAGGGTTAAAGCCAGCCCCGAAAGGTTCCCTGAGGTCCTGGCAGGGCCAGTTCTGCCCCTCGGGGGAGGATCAGGGCGTGGGGCCCTCCCTCCTCCCAGCCTCGACGCCCTCTGCCCTCAGAGCTCCGGCCGCAGCCTCCGGAGGGGGACAGGGATGGAGTCCAAGGTGGGTACCCCAAAACCCTGGGATCACCCCCAGCGGGCACCTGAGGGGATTTGGGGGGCTGCAGCTGGGGAAAAGGAAAATGGAAAGTTCCGGAGTCTGGGGAGTTCAGAGGGGCCGGGGAGGGGGCAAAGAGGGGTGAGACTCCTCAAATTCCTGGGGGGATTCAGGTGGAACCCCTCAAAATCTCACCTGGATACCTGGGAACCACAAAACCTCCCTGGAGCCTCACCTGGGACACCAGGGAAACCCCAAATCCTTGGGAATTCTCACCTGGGACCCTCCAAATCTCACCTGGGAGTCCCTTGGGACCCTCACCTGGACCCCTGGGACCCTCCAAATCCTCACCTGTGCAGCTGGGACTCCTCTGTTAACCTGGGACCCACAAAATCTCACCTGAGACCCCCAAAACCCCATGTGGACCCCTCCCCCAAACCCTTCCAGGGCCCCCAAAAGCCCCCGGAGGAACCCCCAAACTTCACCTGGGGCCCCCCATGCCCCAGAAACCTCGCCTGAGACACCCCAAACCCCCTTGGGTCATCCCTGAATACCCCTCAGGACCCACAAAAATCTCCCCCAGAACCCCCAAACCCCACCTGGGTCCCCCCAGCTCCCCCATCTCCAGAAGCCCCCCCAACCCCTCCCCCCCCCCCAACCCCCCTCTCCTGTCCCCAGGTGTCCCCTCCTGCCCTCCCTCCCGAGGTGGACACGGCGATGGACGCACGGCACAGCGCCCTGGTGGCCCTGGTGGCCCTGGCCGAGGCCTTGGGGATACCGGACAGTGTCCCTGTGGCTCTGGCCGAGGCCGAGGCCGCACTGAGGCAGGCCCAGGGGGCCCTGAAGGGGCTGGAGGCAGCCCGGGAGGCTGCGGTGGCCCCAGCGGTGGCCCTGGGGACCCTGGGGGACGAGGATGAGCAGCGGCTGCGGCATCTCGTGGCCAAGGCTGAGGCGGCAGCGGCGGCGCTGGGACGCGAGGAGGGACGGGCACGGCAGTGGCAGCACTGGCTACGGGCTTGGCACGGGGTCACCATGGGGCTGATCATGCTGTGCGGGGCCGTGTGTGAGTAAAACACCAGTATGGACCAGTAGAAACCAGTATAAACCAGTGTAAACCATTACAGACCAGCAGTGATCAGTATAGACCAGCATGGAGCAGTATGGAGCAGTTTAGAGCAGTGGGAGGCAGTATGGACGACTATAGACCAGTAGAGACCATTATGAACCAGTATAGGCCAGTATAAACCAGTTCAAACCAGTATACATCTTTATAGAACAGTGGGAGGCAGTTCAGACCAGTTCAGACCAGTGTGAGTTTCTACAGACCAGGAGGGACTTTCTCCTGCCCTTACCAGTATAGACCAGTATGGACTAGTACAGAGCTGTGGGGACCAGTTCAGACCAGTATGAACCAGTATAAACCAGTTCAGACTAATATGGACAATATGAATATCTACAGACCAAGATAGATTTTCCTTACCAGTATAGGCCAGTTCAGACCAGTATAGACCAGTATGGACCAGTGTAGAGCATCATGGGGCAGCAGGGGATGCAGCAACCAGTACAGACCAGTTCAGACCAGTATGGAGCCCTACCGACCAGTAGAGACCTTCCCCTGCCCCCAGGATGGGGACACTGGGATGGAACTGGTTACACTGGGACAGGGACAGTGGGACAGGACTGGGGAAACTGGGACAGGGCTGGTGATACTGGGCTGGTGACATTGGTATGGGGACAATGGGGTGGTGGCACTGGGATGGTGACATTGGTATGGGGACAATGGGGTGGTGGCACTGAGATGGTGACATTGGTATGGGGACAATGGGGTGGTGGCACTGGGCTGGCAGTGGGAGCACTGGGATGGAACTCAGGACACTGGGGTGGTGACACTGGAATGATGACACGGGTGTGGTGGCACTGGGATGGAACTGGGGACACTAGGTTGGTGACACTGGAATGTTGACATGGGGCTGGTGGCACTGTGGCAGCCCTGGGGACAATTGGGTGGTGGCACTGGGATGGAACTCGTGACACTGGGACACAGCTGGGAACACTGGGACAGGGACACTGAGATGGGATGGGGGACACTGGGTCAGGACTGGGGAAACTGGGGTGGGACTGGTGACACTGGGATGGGGACACTGGGGCAGAACGGGGGACACTGGGGTGAAACTGGGGACACTAGGATTGAACTGGTGACACTGGGCTGGTGCCATGGGTGGCACTGGTGTCACTGGGATGACTTCCTTGGTTGGGGTACTGGGATGGAACTGGGAACACTGGGAGGGGACGCTGGGATGGAGACATCAGGAAGGGACTGGGGACATGGGACACAACTGGGAACACTGACGCAGGGACACTAGGACAGGATGGGAGACGCTGGGATGGGACTGGTGACACTGGGAGGGAACTGGGAACACAGGGATTGTGACATTTGGATGGATCTGGTGACAGTGGGATGATGACATTGGTATGGGGACAAGGGGGCAGTGGCACTGGACTGGAACTGGGCGCACTGGGCTGGGTCTGGGAGCACTGGGATGGTGACACTGGGTTGGTCACATCGGGACAGCCCTGGGGACACTGGGGTGGTGACACTGTGATGGAACTGGTGGCTCTGGGATGGAACTGGTGACACTGGGGTAGTGACACTGGAGCAACCCTGTTGGCACTGGGGTGGTGACACCAGCACGGGGACACTGGGCCAGAACTGGGCACAGTGGGAGGTGACCAGTGACACTGGGATGGGGCAACTGGGACAGGACTGGGGACACTGGGCTGGTGGAACAATGATGGTACTGATGACACTGGGACACAACAGGGAACACTGGGACAGGGACACTGGGACAGGAGGGGGGAACAGGGGGACAGGACTGGGGAAACTGGGAGGGAACTGGTGACACTGGGAACACTGGAATGGGGACATTTGGATGGATCTGGTGACACTGGGATGCTGACAATGGTATAGGGACAATGGGGCAGTGGCAGTGGGCTGACACTGGAAGCACTGGGATTGAATGGAAGCACTGGGATGGAGCTGGGGACACTGAGATGGTGGCACTGGGACAGGACTGAGGACACTGTTTCTGCAGCTGGGTTGGTGACACTGGGCTGGTGGCATTCAGGTGGTGACAGTGGGACAGAACTGGTGGCACTGGGATGGAGCTGGTGACACTGGGGTGCTAGCACGGGGGTGGAACTAGTGCCACTGCTCTGCCCCTGGTGCCACCAGTCTGGTGGCACTAGACAGGTAGCACTGCCGTGTCCCTGGTGCCACATGTCCAGTGTCCCCATGTCCCTGCAGTGTCTCTGGACTCGGCCCGCACTGCCCTGGGGGTGACTGACGATGGTCACCTGCTGCTGGCCCTGACTGTGGTGGCCGTGTCCTGCGAGGTGGCCCTGCGGGGTTTGGGGACATCGCGGCGTCACCTGGCCAATGCTGCAGGCCACCAGCGGGACATGGCCCTGCGCCTGCATGACCGTGCCCAGCAGGTGGCGGCCAACAGGGCCAGCGCCGAGGCCGCCACAGCCACCAACAGGGCCACCGCGGATGCACTGGGGCGGCTGGAGGAGGTGAAGGAGGCACTGAAGGACTTGGTGAAGGCTGTCAACCAGGATAGGGAGGTGACGCCGTGGGGAACACGGGGACAGGGCTTCCCCAGCGCTGCCAAGAAGCTCGGGGAAATCGTAGAGGCCTCGGGGAAATGGAGGGAGGTGGACAAGGAGCTGATGCAGAGGCTGGAGGCGGCCCATAGAGCGCTGGTGGGGCAGGGGTAGGGACGGACTGGGGACATGGGGGTGGCATTGTCACCGCTGGGGCACGGGGACACCCTGAGGGACATTGGGGACCTTAGGGACATCCCCGTGTCCTTCCCTTGGGGACCCCCAGGCCACCCTGACATCCCCTGTCCTGTTTTGGGGCACCACAATGTCCCTGATGTCCCCACAGTGACCAAAACAGGATCCCAGTGTCCCCAGCAGGACATCAGGAGACATTTGCGCCCTGCTGGGGACATGGGGGGGACATCAAGGCCTGTTGGGGACACTCAGGGGACATCAGGGTCCCGTTGGGGACACCGGGAGGATATTTGGGCTCTGTTGGGGGCCCTGAGGGAATTTTGGGGACATTGGGCTCCTGTTGGGGACATCAGGGAAGACATTGAGGCCCTGTTGGGGACACTGAGGGGATACTGGGGGTCTGTTGGGGGACACTGGGGCCATGTGGAGACCCTGAGGGGACATCGGTAGATGGGGGGGCGGGGCTGGGGTGGTGATGTCACCTCTTCCTGTTTACTGCTGGCTGTGCCACTTTCCTGCGTTCCTGCGTGTCACCCGAGTGTCTCCCAGGCGTGTCCCTGTCCTGTCCCCTGAGGCCATGGAACCCTGCGAGGTATGACAATCCAGGTGCAGGGGGGCAGGAGGGGACAGGGGATGGCAAAGAGGACAGCAGCGTGGCAGGAACGGGGAGGTGACAGAGGGGTGGTGGGGACCGAGAGTGGCATGGGGGAACAGTGGAGGTTTGCAGGGGGTGGCAGAGGTGACGAGGGGGTGACAAAGGGACAGAGGGGACAGCAGAGCCCTCCAGGGAGCACACAAATGGGAGCCCCAGGAGGGAAGAGGGACCATCCCAGAAGGCTACAAGTGCCACGAGGTCCCTGCCACCTCCCCTGTCCCCTCCACAGCTGCTGGAGTTGCTGGTGGACGTGGTGGCCAGGCTTGGTGAGCTGGCAGCCACTGTGGCTGGGCCGTACGGGGACGTGCTGCTGGCCGTGTCCCCATGGTCCTTGCACAAGGCCCTGGAGACCTTCATCAGCCACCTCCGGGACACCCTGGACCACCCCCGAGTCACCTCCCTGGGTCAGGCCCTGGCTGCCCTCAGGAACAACCTGGGGGCCACCTGGGCTCATGTGAGAGATGCGGCCAGCATCTGGCGGGACTCGGTGGCCACATTGGAGGACAGCTGGGCCCGGCTGGCCAGGGAGGCCACCGAGCTCCGGGACACCTGCAGGGACACAGCCAGCAGGGAGACCACCACTGCGGCCACTGCCAACACCTGGGCCGGGGACCTGTGGGTCAAGGAAAAACGCTGGGAGAAATCTCGGCACAGCCTGGTGGCCACGGCCCGGCAGCCGCCGCTGGTCCAGGCCAAGGAGAAGATGGCCTCGGCCATCACTGAGTACGATGCCCGTATGGAGTTGGCTGCCAATGAGGAGCAGGCAGCCACCAAGGCCATGGAAGAGGCCGTGGTGGCCTCCAACAAGGCGAGGGCGGCCACCAAGAGGGGACAGCGGGCAGAGGTGGCCCTGGGCCCACTGGAGCGCTTGGTGGCTGCGTGTGACAAAGCCACCGCGTTCCCCCAGGAGCTGCTGCGCCGGCTCAGGGCCATCCAGGCCTCCCTGGAGGGGATGTCCCAAACAGCTGATGTCCCCAACAGCTTGGTGACTGCGGTGGCCGAGGCCGAGCAGGTGTGGAATGCCAGCACCTGCCTGGCCACACGTCACCTGCTGGGAACACTCAGGGACATCCGCCTGCTCCTCTCGAGTGTCCCTGGTGGCCCTGGTGGCCCCACTGGCCATGCAGTGGCCATGCAGTGCCAAAAAGCCGTTGAGGACATCCCAAAGATGCTGCGGGGACAGTAAAGTCACCGCTGTGATGTCATCAGGGGTGGTGAAATCATCAGGGACATCACTGGTGTCACCAGTGCACTCTCTCCTCCCCGCCAGAGATTTGAGACAAGTTAGGGGAATTTCCTGGGAATTTTCATTCAAATTGCTCAAAATCCTGATGGAAATTGCTGGGGTCATATCAATGCCGACACTCTTGGGACACTCTGGGGCCACTCAGGGACACTCATTGGCGGTTTGGTGGTGGTGAATGAGGCAACTTTCCATCATGGGTGCAGCAGATCATTTCTTGAGCCTCCTCAAAAACCTTCAGGTCCCTTTCCCTTTGTGGGCAGTTTCATCTCAAATGCCCAATTTCCCTGCATTGGTGACAGATTGGCCTGGGGTTATTCAATTGCCCTTTTCCCTTTTAGGGTCTCACCCCCAGGGAGCTCTGGTCCCATTATCCTCCCCCTGCTCCCAGTTGCCTTGCCCTGACAGGGTTTCACCTCCCTCTGGGGGTGGGTCCGTGCACGCTGGTTCCCCTCAGCAATAGCAGCTGCCATTATTTTCACTTTCCCCGTGGCTTTCTCCTCGTCCCTCCGTACCTTGACCTTCTGGGCTTCTTCATTAATCATGTCATTCAATCCCTTATCCTGCATTCCCCCAGTCTTTCAAGCTTTTCCTTATATCCAGCCAAGCACGAGTGACAAAGGTTATCTTCAATAAAGCTTGTCCAGCTGTTGTATCAGAGTCTATACCCGAGTGTTGTCTCGTATTTCTTTTTAACCTCTCCAGCCACTCACTTGGAGTCTCCTCCTTCTTTTGTTGTTCAGCAAATGCCCTGTGGGCGTTCTGAGTTTGGGGGGAACAGCCTCTCTAATTCCCCCTGACAATTAATGCTCTATAATCTTCCATGTTTTGCCTTCCCCCGGGGTTATGGTGGTCCCAATTAGGGCATTGCAAGGGCATTTTCTGCTCCTCGGGGCGTCCGTGGTGTACATGTTCCCTCTCCCAAATCCACATCCCTGCTGCTCAGATAATTTGTCTTTCCACAGCTTTAAACCAAAGGTTTATTATAGATTGTACTTTGTCCAAGGTATAAACATTGGGTCCCAAAATTGGTCTACTTGTTCTGCTAATGCAATCGGATCTTCTCGTAGAATTTTTAATTCCTTTTTAAATGCTCTCACTTTGCAGGAATTAAGTGGGGCAGTGACAAACCTGAACCCCTGTGTGCCCCAGCCAATGTCACTTCCCAGAGGGGGTTTAGTGCCACTGCTTGGTTCTCATTTTTCCACTCCTCTGGCTGGACCGGTCTGCCCCAGATATTCTGGCTGGGTCCATCAGGGGCTGCAGGGGGTGCATCGGGTGCTGGCAGATATGGAGGGGACACATACTCTAAGGGGTCCCAGTTTTTCATTTCTCTTTATTTAAACAAGTTCTCCTTTTCCACGGAAGCCTCACCCTTCCAACTGGCAGCAGAATCAGTTTTTTCCTGACTGTCTGGTTCTTAGGCATTCACATGAATATTCAAAGTTTGGCACATCCAACCCTCTAAGGAACTCTATTTTGGCCAGATCACATCAATGATAAATGATCAGACCTTATCTCCTGATTAGTCTGTTTTCTTACATAATAATGTATATTTTAATTTTATTTTTATTCTTTGTGTCAGGGTTATGTTCCCACTGTGCCAGTTTTATCCCTAGGGCCTATCTGGAGGTATATCCATTGATGTTTCCCTGCTCCCCTTTCCCCTGGGGGTTTTCTCTTTGCTTGCTTTGTGTCCCATTTTCTTGGCTTATCCCAGCACTGTCCCCACAACTTTTTTTTCCTTCTTTCTTAAATTTCAAGCAAATCTTACTCTACTCCATTCACACGTATTTTCCCAGTCCATCTCAAGTACTCTTCAGGCTCTGGTAACTAAATGCTGCTTTCCCACACACTATTTTCAACATAAATTTTAAAAAAATCATGCCTGAATGCTGGCTCTTTCACAGTCCTGGCCCCAGGCACTCTTTTGTGTGGCTGTGCAATGCCACCTCTCGTGACAGATTTCACTCTCACACCACACCCAAGGTTCACATCACAGTCCACAACTGAAACACAAAATTACACTCATATGTGTTACGATGGGGGTCATTTGTCAGAGACACACAAACGACAGGAACTCTAAAAGGTTCTTGTGACAAACAGCCTCATTTATTGTTCGGACCCTCTTTATACAAGGGGTTTGAATCTCCTGGCTTAAGACAGCTGACTGGATGGGTTCTCTCTCCACCCAGCTCTCTGGCCAGTGGTCTATCTGTGTCTAAGCTTGAACAGGGCTGCCTGAGGTCTTTGCTTGGGTTTGAATCCAACCTATCCTTGCCTTATCCAGGGTCTTGTTTTCTTCTAGGCTGGCTGAGTTTAGGGGGCAGCTTCAGATCAGCTGCAATGTGACAATTCACCCTTTTGGTTAGATTAAAAAATGTAAATGATGAGCCTAGTTGAAGAAGGCTTTTTCACCCAACACAACAAGCCCAGTCTCCCACAGCTAGTGATGTACCTCATGCATCACTGGAGTTGTGATGTTCACATCCAGAAGCTGTCAGGCAAAACCACCTACATTAGAATCCTTTAGGTTAGCATGCCACAGGCTTAATGTTCAGAAGTTACAAAGTTCCAACTTAACATTACAAACAATAAACAATTCAACGCAAAATTATTTCAATTAAAACCACACATATTTCTACCACTGATGTTTTCTAAACAGTTGAGTCTCGGAGTGAGGAGATGGGCAGATTGTCTTTCCATTGACAAGCTTCTGCTTCCAAGGAGCTGTTGGCTTGCCAGGTTATGTTGTGATTTTATTGGAAAACATCAGAGAAACATGAGAACATGAGAGTTTGAAATAAGCATCAAAAGTTTTATAATGTCCATACGGGCTTTCAGAGCTTGTTGCTCATACTTTTCTCCTTGTTGAAGTAAAACAAATGTTCATATCTTAACGACTGGTTGTTCCTCTACGGAGGTTAATCCGCCTATTTCTTTGGTGGCGTTTTCCTTCTATTTTTTCAGGTTTTTTCTTTCTCTGACTCCTGCGCCGTTCAGTTTTTTAGCCTGTCTTTCTTTTCCTGGCTCCTACACTGTCTGGGTTCCTTGCCTTACCAGCTTTTTCCGGCTCTTGCACAGTTCAGTCTCTCCTGCTCTGTACACAGAAAATGGCTGAGCCGCATCACTTCGTGGGTCGTTACATATCACAGTGGAGGCCGTTCCTCAGTGACATACAAACAACACAACTCTCAAAGATCCCTGTGAATAACAGCCTCGAGTTTATTCTCACAGCTCCTTCCATAGGAGCTTCAAATTTCCCTCGCTTACAGATGTGATTGGTTGAGGTGTCAGTACGGTCCAGCTCCCTGGCCAATGACAGGTCTGTATTTAGGGCTGAATGACGTTGGCTGAGGGTCCCTGTGTAGAATTGAATCCAAGCTATGCTTGTTCCCCCAGGGACTTGTTTACTTCTAGGCTGGTTGAATTTGGGGGGCAGCTTCAGACTGGCTGCGCTGTGACACCCCTGCCCTATGTCCCAGTATAGACCAGTATGGACCAGTTGGACCCATATAAACCAGTACAGACTACTATAGACCAGTATGAATATCTACAGACAGGTAGAGATTTCTACCTTCCCTGACCAGTCCAGACCAGTTCAGACTGGTATAAACCAGTATAGACCAGTACAAGACTCTGTAGAGCAGTAAGGATCAGTATGAACCAGTACAGAGCAGTGCGGAGCAGTTCAGACCAGTTCAGACCAATATGAGTTTCTACAGACCAGGAGGGACTTTCCCCTGCCCTGACCAGTATGAACCAGTATAGACCAGTATGAAGCAGTACAGAGCAGTGGGGACCAGTTCAGATTGGTATGGACCAGTAGAATCAAGTTCACAGCAGTATGAACCAGTATGAATATCTAGAGACCAACAGAGACTTTCCCCTGCCCTGACCACTATGAACCAGTTCAGACCTGCATCAACCAGTATGGACCAGTAAAGAGCAGCAGGGGCAGCAGGGGATGCAGGAAACCAGTTTGGACCAGTACAGACCAGTACAAACCAGTAGAGACCAGTATGGAGCTCCACAGACCAGGAGAGACCTTCCCCTGCCCCCTGGGATGGGGACACAGGGATGGAACTGTCACACTGGAGGGAACACTGGGATGGAACTGGGGACACTGGGCTAGTGACAGTGGTATGGGGACAATGGGGTGGTGGCACAGGGCTGGCACTGGGAGCACTGGGATGACACTGGGATGACACTGGGATGGAACTGGCAATACTGGACTGGTGACACTGGGATGGAACTGGTGGCACTGCTGTGTCCCTGGTGCCACTGCTGTGGTGACCCCCATGTCCCCACAGTGTCTCCATGTGACCCCAGTGTGTCCCCTAGTGTCCCCAACAGGACATTGGGGGGACACTTGAGACTTGTTGGGGACACTGGGGGGACATTTGGGGTCTGTTGGGGGCCCTGAGGGGACACCGGGCTCCTGTTGTGGCCCTATGGAGACAGTCAGAGGATATTGGGGTCCTGTTGGGGACATGGGTGGGACATTGGGGACTCGCGGTGGCCCCGCAGGAGGGGGGTGGGGCCAGGGGTGACGTCACCTCTCCCTGTCACCCTCTCTGCTCCCCACCTCCCCGTGTGTCTTCCAAGTGTCTCCTGGCTGTGTCACCTCCCTCTGCCAGCACTCTGGAGTGTTCCCACACTGTCCCCAAGACGTCCCTGCACTGTCCCCAGCGACCATGGAGCCCCAAGAGGTGCGACAATCCCGGTGTGGGGAGGGGGGAGGAGACGGGCGACACGGGAGGTGGCAGGTGGGGACAGGGGGTACAGAAAGGACCGGGGTGGTGGAGGGGACACAGTGGGGTTGCAGGAGGGGGCAGGGGCATGGCAAAGGTGACAGACACATGGCAGGAAGGGAGAGGTGACAGAGGGCTGGAGAGGAGCGAGAGTGGCAGGGGGGAGCAGTGGGGGTAGCAGGAGGTGGCAGAGAGAATGTGGGGGTGACAAAGGGACAGAGGGGACAGCAGAGCCCTCTAGGAAGGCACAGGGAACGGGGACCCTGGGAGTGCAAAGGGGCTACCGCAGGGGGTCACAAGTGCCACAAGGTCCCCATCACCTCCCCTGTCCCCTCCAAAGCTGCTGGAGGCGCTGGTGGACGTGGTGGCCAGGCTTGGTGAGCTGGCAGCCACCATGGCTGGGCCGTATGGGGACGTGCTGCTGGGCGTGTCCCCAAGGTCCCTGCACGCGGCCCTGAGGACCTTCATCCACCACCTCCGGGACACCCTGGACCACCCCCAAGTCACCTCCCTGGGTCAGGCCCTGGCTGCCCTCAGGGACAACCTGGGGGCCACCTGGGCCCATGTGACAACTGCGGCCAGCACCTGGCGGGACTCGGTGGCCACGTTGGAGGACAGCTGGGCCCGGCTTTCCAGGGAGGCCACCGAGCTCTGGGACACCTGCAGGGACATGGCCAGCAGGGAGGCCACCACTGCGGCCACCGCCAACACCCAGGCCAGGGACCTGAAAGACAAGGCTGCCCGCTGGGGGACATCTCTGCACAACATGGAGGATTAGTCCAGGCAGCTGCCACTGCCGCTGGATAAGGAGAAGATGGCCTCAGCTAGGGCCACACACGATGCCCGTATGGAGGCGGCTGCCAATGAGGAGCAGGTGGCCACCAAGGCCATGGAAGAGGCTGTGGTGGCCTCCAGCAAGGCAGGGGCGGCTACTAAAAGGGGCCAGGAGGCAGAGGCGGCCCTGGGCCCACTGGAGCGCTTGGTGGCTGCGTGTGACAAAGCCACCACGTTCCCCCAGGAGCTGCTGCGCCGGCTCAGGGCCATCCAGGCCTCCCTGGAGGGGATGTCCCCAACAGCTTGGTGGCTGCGGTGGCCGAGGCCGAGCAGGTGTGGAACGCCAGCACCTGCCTGGTCAGTGATCGCCTGCTGGGAACACACGGGGACATCCACGCACTCCTCTCGAGTTGCCCTGTGAGCCATGGTGGTCCCTGTGACCATGCAGTGGCCATGCAGTGCCAAAAAGCCGTTGAGGACATCCCAAAGATGCTGCGGGGACAGTGATGTCATCAGGGGTGGTGAATTCATCAGGGACATCACTGGTGTCACCAGTGCACTCTCTCCTCCCCGCCAGAGATTTGAGACAAGTTAGGGGAATTTCCTGGGAATTTTCATTCAAATTGCTCAAAATCCTGATGGAAATTGCTGGGGTCATATCAATGCCGACACTCTTGGGACACTCTGGGGCCACTCAGGGACACTCATTGGCGGTTTGGTGGTGGTGAATGAGGCAACTTTCCATCATGGGTGCAGCAGATCATTTCTTGAGCCTCCTCAAAAACCTTCAGGTCCCTTTCCCTTTGTGGGCAGTTTCATCTCAAATGCCCAATTTCCCTGCATTGGTGACAGATTGGCCTGGGGTTATTCAATTGCCCTTTCCCCTTTTAGGGTCTCACCCCCAGGGAGCTCTGGTCCCATTATCCTCCCCCTGCTCCCAGTTGCCTTGCCCTGACAGGGTTTCACCTCCCTCAGGGGCTGGGTCCTTCCACGCTGGTTCCCCTCAGCAATAGCAGCTGCCATTATTTTCACTTTCCCCGTGGCTTTCTCCTCGTCCCTCCATACCTTGACCTTCTGGGCTTCTTCTTTAATCATGTCATTCAATCCCTTATCCTGCATTCCCCCAGTCTTTCAAGCTTTGTCTTATATCCAGCCAAGCACGAGTGACAAAGGTTATCTTCAATAAAGCTTGTCCAGCTGTTGTATCAGAGTCTATACCCGAGTGTTGTCTCGTATTTCTTTTTAACCTCTCCAGCCACTCACTTGGAGTCTCCTCCTTCTTTTGTTGTTCAGCAAATGCCCTGTGGGCATTCTGAGTTTGGGGGGAACAGCCTCCCTAATTCCCCCTGACAATTAATGCTCTATAATCTTCCATGTTTTGCCTTCCCCCGGGGTTATGGTGGTCCCAATTAGGGCATTGCAAGGGCATTTTCTGCTCCTTGAGGCGTCCGTGGTGTACATGTTCCCTCTCCCAAATCCACATCCCTGCTGCTCAGACCATTTGTCTTTCCACAGCTTTAAACAGAAGGTTTATTATAGATTGTACTTTGTCCAAGGTATAAACATTGGGTCCCAAAATTGGTCTACTTGTTCTGCTAATGCAATCGGATCTTCTCGTAGAAATTTTAATTCCTTTTTAAATGCTCTCACTTTGCAGGAATTAAGTGGGGCAGTGACAAACCTGAATCCCTGTGTGCCCCAGCTAATGTCACTTCCCAGAGGGGGTTTAGTGCCACTGCTTGGTTCACATTTTTCCATTCCTCTGGCTGGACCGGTCTGCCCCAGATATTCTGGCTGGGTCCATCAGGGGTGCATCAGGTGCTGGCAGATATGGAGGGGACACATACTCTAAGGGGTCCCAGTTTTTCATTTCTTTTCATTTAAACAAGTTCTCCTTTTCCACGGAAGCCTCACCCTTCCAACTGGCAGTAGAATCATATTTTTCCTGACTGACTAGTTCTTAGGCATTCACATGAATATTCAAAGTTTGGGACATCCACCCCTCAAAGGAACTCTATTTTGGCCAGTATAAATAATCAGATCTTATCTCCTGTTTAGTCTATTTCTTCATATCATAATTAATCATTTTGATTTTATTTTTATTCTTTGTGTCAGGGTTATGTTCCCACTGTGCCAATTTTATCCCTAGGGGTTATCTGGAGGTATATCCATTGATGTTTCCCTCATCCCCTTTCCCCTGGAGGATTTCTCTGTGCTTGCTTTGTGTCCCATTTTCTTGGCTTATCCCAGCGCTGTCCCCACAACTTTATTTTCCTTCTTTCTTTACTTCCAAGCAAATCCTACTCTTCTCTTTTCACATGTATTTTCCCAGTCCCTCTCAGGTACTGTTCAGGCTCGTGGAACTAAATGCAATTTTCCCACACACTATTTCCTACTGAAATTTTTAAAAATGTCATGCCTGATTGCTGGCTCTTTCTCACTCCCAGCCCCCGGCACTCTTTTGTGTGGCTGTGTAATGCCACCTCTCATGACAGATTTCACACTCACACCACACCCAAGGTTCACATCCCGATCCACAACTTAAGCACTAAATTACACTCATATGTGTTACGATGGCGGTCATTCGTCAGAGACACAAAACCTACACGGCCTGGGTTTCTTGCCTTACTGGCTTTTTCCGGCTCTTACACAGTTCAGTCTCTCCTGCTCTGTACACACGTATTACGGTGGAGGCCATTCCTTGGCGACGTGCAAACAACACAACTCTCAAAGATCGCTATGAATAACAGCCTTGAGTTTATTCTCACAGCTCCTTCCATAGGAGCTTCAAATTTCCCTCGCTTACAGATGTGATTGGTTGAGGTGTCAGTACGGTCCAGCTCCCTGGCCAATGATAGGTCTGCATTTAGGGCTGAATGACGTTGGCTGAGGGTCCCTGTGTAGAATTGAATCCAAGCTATGCTTGTTCCCCCAGGGACTTGTTTACTTCTAGGCTGGTTGAATTTGGGGGGCAGCTTCAGACTGGCTGCGCTGTGACACCCCTGCCCTATATCCCAGTATAGAGCAGTATGGACCAGTTGGACCCGTATAAACCAGTACAGACTACTATAGACCAGTATGAATATCTACAGACAGGTAGAGATTTCTCTCTTCCCTGATGAGTCTAGACCAGTTCGGACTGGTAGGACTGGTATAAACCAGTATAGACCAGTATAGACCAGTACGAGACTGTAGAGCAGTAAGGATCAGTATGAACCAGAACAGAGCAGTGGGGAGCAGTTCAGACCAGTTCAGACCAATATGAGTTTCTACAAACCAGGAGGCACTTTCCCCTGCCCTGACCAGTATAGACCAGTATGAACCAGTATAGACCAGTATGAAGCAGTACAGAGCAGTGGGGACCAGTTCAGATTGGTATGGACCAGTAGAATCAAGTTCACAGCAGTATGAACCAGTATGAATATCTAGAGACCAACCGAGACTTTCCCCTGCCCTGACCACTATGAACCAGTTCAGACCTGCATCAACCAGTATGGACCAGTAAAGAGCAGCAGGGGCAGCAGGGGATGCAGGAAACCAGTTTGGACCAGTACAGACCAGTACAGACCAGTATGGAGCTCCACAGGCCAGAAGAGACCTTCCCCTGCCCCCTGGGATGGGGGCACTGGGATTCAACTGTCACACTGGAGGGAACACTGGGATGGAACTGGGGACACTGGGCTGGTGACATTGGTATGGGGACAATGGGGTGGTGGCACAGGGCTGGCACTGGGAGCACTGGGATGACACTGGGATGACACTGGGATGGAACTGGCAATACTGGACTGGTGACACTGGGATGGAACTGGTGGCACTGCTGTGTCCCTGGTGCCACTGCTGTGGTGACCCCCATGTCCCCACAGTGTCTCCATGTGACCCCAGTGTGTCCCCTAGTGTCCCCAACAGGACATTGGGGGGACACTTGAGACTTGTTGGGGACACTGGGGGGACATTTGGGGTCTGTTGGGGGCCCTGAGGGGACACCGGGCTCCTGTTGTGGCCCTATGGAGACAGTCAGAGGATATTGGGGTCCTGTTGGGGACATGGGTGGGACATTGGGGACTCGCGGTGGCCCCGCAGGAGGGGGGTGGGGCCAGGGGTGACGTCACCTCTCCCTGTCACCCCCTCTGCTCCCCACCTCCCCGTGTGTCTTCCAAGTGTCTCCTGGCTGTGTCACCTCCCTCTGCCAGCACTCTGGAGTGTTCCCACACTGTCCCCAAGACGTCCCTGCATTGTCCCCAGCGACCATGGAGCCCCAAGAGGTGCGACAATCCCGGTGTGGGGAGGGGGGAGGAGACGGGCGACACGGGAGGTGGCAGGTGGGGACAGGGGGTACAGAAAGGACCGGGGTGGTGGAGGGGACACAGTGGGGTTGCAGGAGGGGGCAGGGGCATGGCAAAGGTGACAGACACATGGCAGGAAGGGAGAGGTGACAGAGGGCTGGAGAGGAGCGAGAGTGGCAGGGGGGAACAGTGGGGGTAGCAGGAGGTGGCAGAGAGAATGTGGGGGTGACAAAGGGACAGAGGGGACAGCAGAGCCCTCTAGGAAGGCACAGGGAACGGGGACCCTGGGAGTGCAAAGGGGCTACCGCAGGAGGCCACAAGTGCCACAAGGTCCCCATCACCTCCCCTGTCCCCTCCACAGCTGCTGGAGGCGCTGGTGGACGTGGTGGCCAGGCTTGGTGAGCTGGCAGCCACCATGGCTGGGCCGTATGGGGACGTGCTGCTGGGCGTGTCCCCAAGGTCCCTGCACGCGGCCCTGAGGACCTTCATCCACCACCTCCGGGACACCCTGGACCACCCCCAAGTCACCTCCCTGGGTCAGGCCCTGGCTGCCCTCAGGGACAACCTGGGGGCCACCTGGGCCCACGTGACAACTGCGGCCAGCACCTGGCGGGACTCGGTGGCCACGTTGGAGGACAGCTGGGCCCAGCTTTCCAGGGAGGCCACCGAGCTCTGGGACACCTGCAGGGACATGGCCAGCAGGGAGGCCACCACTGCGGCCACCGCCAACACCCAGGCCAGGGACCTGAAAGACAAGGCTGCCCGCTGGGGGACATCTCTGCACAACATGGAGGATTAGTCCAGGCAGCTGCCACTGCCGCTGGATAAGGAGAAGATGGCCTCAGCTAGGGCCACACACGATGCCCGTATGGAGGCGGCTGCCAATGAGGAGCAGGCAGCCACCAAGGCCATGGAAGAGGCCGTGGTGGCCTCCAACAAGGCGAGGGCGGCCACCAAGAGGGGACAGCGGGCAGAGGTGGCCCTGGGCCCACTGGAGCGCTTGGTGGCTGCGTGTGACAAAGCCACCGCGTTCCCCCAGGAGCTGCTGCGCCGGCTCAGGGCCATCCAGGCCTCCCTGGAGGGGATGTCCCAAACAGCTGATGTCCCCAACAGCTTGGTGACTGCGGTGGCCGAGGCCGAGCAGGTGTGGAATGCCAGCACCTGCCTGGTCAGTGATCACCTGCTGGGAACACACGGGGACATCCACGCACTCCTCTCGAGTTGCCCTGTGAGCCATGGTGGTCCCAGTGGCCATGCAGTGGCCATGCTGTGCCAAAAAGCCGTTGAGGACATCCCAAAGATGCTGCGGGGACAGTGATGTCATCAGGGGTGGTGAATTCATCAGGGACATCACTGGTGTCACCAGTGCACTCTCTCCTCCCCGCCAGAGATTTGAGACAAGTTAGGGGAATTTCCTGGGAATTTTCATTCAAATTGCTCAAAATCCTGATGGAAATTGCTGGGGTCATATCAATGCCGACACTCTTGGGACACTCTGGGGCCACTCAGGGACACTCATTGGCGGTTTGGTGGTGGTGAATGAGGCAACTTTCCATCATGGGTACAGCAGATCAATTCTTGAGCCTCCTCAAAAACCTTCAGGTCCCTTTCCCTTTGTGGGCAGTTTCATCTCAAATGCCCAATTTCCCTGCATTGGTGACAGATTGGGCCTCGGTTGTTCAATTGCCCTTTCCCCTTTTACAGCCTCTTCCCCAGGGAGCTCTGGTCCCATTATCCTCCCCCTGCTCCCAGTTGCCTTGCCCTGACAGGGTTTCACCTCCCTCAGGGGCTGGGTCCTTCCACGCTGGTTCCCCTCAGCAATAGCAGCTGCCATTATTTTCACTTTCCCCGTGGCTTTCTCCTCGTCCCTCCGTACCTTGACCTTCTGGGCTTCTTCTTTAATCATGTCATTCAATCCCTTATCCTGCATTCCCCCAGTCTTTCAAGCTTTGTCTTATATCCAGCCAAGCACGAGTGACAAAGGTTATCTTCAATAAAGCTTGTCCAGCTGTTGTATCAGAGTCTATACCTGAGTGATGTCTCGTATTTCTTTTTAACCTCTCCAGCCACTCATTTGGAGTCTCCTACTTCTTTTGTTGCTCAGCAAATGCCTTGTGGGCATTCTGAGTTTGGGGGGAACAGCCTCCCTAATTCCCCCTGACAATTAATGCTCTATAATCTTCCATGTTTTGCCTTCCCCCGGGGTTATGGTGGTCCCAATTAGGGCATTGCAAGGGCATTTTCTGCTCCTTGAGGCGTCCGTGATGTACATGTTCCCTCTCCCAAATCCACATCCCTGCTGCTCAGATCATTTGTCTTTCCACAGCTTTAAACCAAAGGTTTATTATAGATTGTACTTTGTCCAAGGTATAAACATTGGGTCCCAAAAAATTGGTCTACTTGTTCTGCTAATGCAATCGGATCTTCTCGTAGAATTTTTAATTCCTTTTTAAATGCTCTCACTTTGCAGGAATTAAGTGGGGCAGTGACAAACCTGAATCCTTGTGTGCCCCAGCTAATGTCACTTCCCAGAGGGGGTTTAGTGCCACTGCTTGGTTCTCATTTTTCCACTCCTCTGGCTGGACCGGTCTGCCCCAGATATTCTGGCTGGGTCCATCAGGGGCTGCAGGGGGTGCATCGGGTGCTGGCGCATGTGGAGGAGACACATACTCTAAGGGGTCCCAGTTTTTCATTTCTCTTTATTTAAACATGTTCTCCTTTTCCACGGAAGTCTCACCCTTCCAACTGGCAGCAGAATCAGATTTTTCCTGAGTGACTGGTTCTTAGGCATTCAAATGAATATTCAAAGTTTGGCACATCCAACCCTCTAAGGAACTCTATTTTGGCCAGATCATATCAATGATAAATGATCAGACCTTATCTCCTTATTAGTCTACTTTCTTATATAATAACATATCCTTTTAATTTTATTTTTATTCTTTGTGTCAGGGTTATGTTCCCACTGTGCCAGTTTTATCCCTAGGGCCTATCTGGAGGTATATCCATTGATGTTTCCCTGCTCCCCTTTCCCCTGAGGGTTTTCTCTTTGCTTGCTTTGTGTCCCATTTTCTTGGCTTATCCCAGCACTGTCCCCACAACTTTTTTTTTCCTTCTTTCTTAAATTTCATGCAAATCTTACTCTACTCCATTCACAGGTGTTTTCCCAGTCCGTCTCAAGTACTCTTCAGGCTCTGGTAACTAAATGCTGCTTTCCCACACACTATTTTCTACATAAATTTTAAAAAAATCATGCCTGAATGCTGGCTCTTTCACAGTCCTGGCCCCAGGCACTCTTTTGTGTGGCTGTGCAATGCCACCTCTCATGACAGATTTCACTCTCACACCACACCCAAGGTTCACATCACAGTCCACAACTGAAACACAAAATTACACTCATATGTGTTACGATGGGGGTCATTTGTCAGAGACACACAAACGACAGGAACTCTAAAAGGTTCTTGTGACAAACAGCCTCATTTATTGTTCGGACCCTCTTTATACAAGGGGTTTGAATCTGCTGGCTTAAGACAGCTGATTGGATGGGTTCTCTCTCCACCCAGCTCTCTGGCCAGTGGTCTATCTGTGTCTAAGCTTGAACAGGGCTGCCTGAGGTCTTTGCTTGGGTTTGAATCCAACCTATCCTTGCCTTATCCAGGGTCTTGTTTTCTTCTAGGCTGGCTGAGTTTAGGGGGCAGCTTCAGATCAGCTGCAATGTGACAATTCACCCTCTTGGTTAGATTAAAATATGTTAATGATGAGCCTAGTTGTAGAAGGCTTTTTCACCCAACACAACAAGCCCAGTCTCCCACAGCTAGTGATGTACCTCATGCATCACTGGAGTTGTGATGTTCACATCCAGAAGCTGTCAGGCAAAACCACCAACATTGCAATCCTTTAGGTTAGCATGTCACAGGCATAATGTTCAGAAGTTACAAAGTTCCAACTTAACATTACAAACAACAAACAATTCAACGCAAAACTATTTCAATTAAAACCACACATATTTCTACCACTGATGTTTTCTAAACAGTTGAGTCTCGGAGTGAGGAGATGGGCAGATTGTCTTTCCATTGACAAGCTTCTGCTTCCAAGGAGCTGTTGGCTTGCCAGGTTATGTTGTGATTTTATTGGAAAACATCAGGGAAACATGAGAACATGAGAGTTTGAAATTAGTATCAAAAGTTTTGTAACGTCCATAGGGGCTT
The DNA here is from genome assembly GCF_036417665.1 of Passer domesticus. Taxonomy (NCBI): domain Eukaryota; kingdom Metazoa; phylum Chordata; class Aves; order Passeriformes; family Passeridae; genus Passer; species Passer domesticus. The sequence goes on from NW_026989901.1 coordinate 713,688, forward strand.
TCAGAACTTGTTGCTCATACTTTTCTCCTTCATATCTTAACGACTGGTTGTTCCTCTACGGAGGTTAATCCGCCTATTTCTTTGGTGGCGTTTTCCTTCTATTTTTCAGGATTTTTTCTTTCTCTGACTCCTGCGCCGTTCAGTTTTTTAGCCTTTCTGTCTTTTCCTGGCTCCTACACTGTCTGGGTTCCTTGCCTTACCAGCTTTTTCCGGCTCTTGCACAGTTCAGTCTCTCCTGCTCTGTACACAGAAAATGGCTGAGCCGCATCACTTCGTGGGTCGTTACATATCACAGTGGAGGCCGTTCCTCAGCGACATACAAACAACACAACTCTCAAAGATCCCTGTGAATAACAGCCTCGAGTTTATTCTCACAGCTCCTTCCATAGGAGCTTCAAATTTCCCTCGCTTACAGATGTGATTGGTTGAGGTGTCAGTACGGTCCAGCTCCCTGGCCAATGATAGGTCTGCATTTAGGGCTGAATGACATTGGCTGAGGGTCCCTGTGTAGAATTGAATCCAAGCTATGCTTGTTCCCCCAGGGACTTGTTTACTTCTAGGTTGGTTGAATTTGGGGGGCCGCTTCAGACTGGCTGCGCTGTGACACCCCTGCCCTATGTCCCAGTATAGAGCAGTATGGACCAGTATGGACCAGTATAAACTAGTATAAACCAGTATAGACCAGTACAAGACTCTGTAGAGCAGTAAGGATCAGTATGAACCAGTATAGAGCAGTAGGGACCAGTTCAGACCAGTTCAGTCCAATATGAGTTTCTACAGACCAGGAGGGACTTTCCCCTGCCCTGACCAGTATAGACCAGTATGAAGCAGTACAGAGCAGTGGGGACCAGTTCAGATTGGTATGGACCAGTAGAATCAAGTTCACAGCAGTATGAACCAGTATGAATATCTAGAGACCAACAGAGACTTTCCCCTGCCCTGACCAGTATGAACCAGTTCAGACCTGCATAAACCAGTATGGACCTGTAAAGGGCAGCAGGGGTAGCAGGGGATGCAGGAAACTTTTGTCTTGGCAAGAACCCCTTATGTGAGGACACGAGGCTTGACTCCATTTTCATCAGAAGGCTGATTTATTATGTTATATATTATATTAAAATACTACATTAAAACTATACTAAAAGAACAGAGAGAGAAAAGATCAGAAGGCTACAAAGGGAAGAATAGAATAGGAACAGAATGCATAACAAAATCCTGCGACTGCTCACAGCCTTGGCACAGGTAGCCGTGATTGATCACTAATTGAAAACAGTCCACATGGACCAATGAAAGATGCACCTGTGGCATTCCACAGCAGCAGACAGTTATTGTTTACATTTCTTTCCTGAGGCTCTCAGCTCCTCTGGACAGGAAAAATCCTAGGAAAGGATTTTTCACAGAATATCATGGCTACAGACCAGTATGAGTTTCTACAGACCAGGAGGGACTTTTCCCTGCCCTGACCTGCTGGTGGCCATGGTGGCCACCCTGGGCAAGCTGGCGGCCACCATGACCGGGCCACACAGGGGCGTGCAGCTGTGCGTGTCCCCAAAGTCCCCGCACGCGACCATGAGGATTCACCTGGCACCTCCGTAAGACCCTGAACCACCGTGGTGTCACCTCCCTGGGCCAGGCCCTGGCTGACTTCAAGGCCAACTCAGAGGCCACCTGGGCTGATGTGACAGCCATGGCCAGCGCCTGGCAGGACTCAGTGGACACGCTCACGCAGAGCTGGGCCCGTCTGGTCGAGGAGGCCACCGAGCTCCGCGATGACGGGGAGGACGCGGCCACCAGGACGGGGCTGCCAGCGGAGGAGGCCCTGTGGCTGCTGGGGGACTTGGTGGCTGCATGTGACGCAGCCATGGCATTCCAAGGTATTGTAACCAGGAAATGGGCTGGCTTCCTGAAAAAAACACAGTTCACTTTCCTGTTAAAATTCAAAAGTTTAATAAAGGACAGTAGGAGTCAGAGACAATAAAGCAAAGATTACAGCTGAGTGCATCTTGGCAATCACCCAAGAGCACACTGTAACTTCCAGGGATACCCCTTAAATACCTTTTCCATTACATCAGCCTGTTGCATATTCATAGATCCTTATACATCTCCATAAACTAGTTTACATATTCTAAGAACTATTTTGCATGGTTCCTCCTTGATCTGCCTTTTTAGAGCATGTGTGTTTCTTGGCTGTGGTTTTGATTCACTCTCTTGATCACTTCCAGTCTGGGCCTGGTCTATACTTTCTTCAGACGGCAGATGCTGACAGTTGGCATATCAATAGCAGGGTCCTCATGACATGTTCACTGGATGTTATCCCCACCAAACAGACAGCTCATTCCTAACTGTATCAGCTATCACTACTACTACGTCTCAGTTTTTGTTAATAGCAGAAATAAAACCAAAGTTATTTAAACACTGTACATATAGAATCCATTTTAATATTTGTGAAAAGCCAGTACTATAATATGCATCTCTAACAAACCCCCCTCTTATTCTTTATAAATCATTTGGCTTGAGCAATGTTTCTTATGCTTTGGACTATGTTGGTAATTAGCCGAATAAAACAAGGAGTCAAACAAGGAAGAAATATACAAAGAGCTGTAGCACAGTAAAGGAAGAAGCCTAATTTCTTCCACCATTCTATCCCCAATATATTATCCTAACAGCTAGTTTTTTTTAACATTGGTTCTCAATTTTGGATCAGTACATGGGCTGTTTTCCCTTGTGGTCACCTCTTTTCAACAACCTGATATATTAAATTTTCCACAAACACCCCGTTCTTTAGCCAATAGTTAGTTTAAAGCCAGCCTATTCGTGGTCACCTCTTTTCAACAACCTGATATATTAAATTTTCCACAAACACCCCCTTCTTTACCCAATATTAGTTTAAAGTCAGCCTATTCTGGCTTTCATCGCCACGACCTTCTGTCCTTGGTATGGGCTTCCAAATTGGCGGGATGGACTCTTTTTTCCCACCAGCTCTTATCCACAACTTTTCAAATAACAATTCCAGATGTTCCCCTCTTAGAAAACCCAACAGAGCCACATCAGAAGACTGCGCTAATCTGTGAAGTCTTCTCGCTTGAATAAGCCAGCCTATTCTGATACATTATGTTTTTTGTTTGGCTTTGTTGGCTTGATATTAATTCCAATGCCCAACTGGTTATGTTTGTTATCATGGCTACAATTATTTGGAGTTTTATAATACGATTCAGCATATTAATTTGGGTTGATACAGAGTTATACAGATTGCTGTGCTGGTTTTACCTTTTTGCTTGCTAATTGTTCTTTTATCAAATCTTGGACTCCACTCCTAAGGGCAAATGTGAAACAAATCCATCTCTCCCCTTTTGGACATTCACTTCCCAACTTATTACCACTTTTTCCTAAGTTTCTCACAATGCAGTGTTTTCCCCCATTTTGCCTACAGGTACTTAATTTGGATGGGTCATAGCAGTGACTGTTGACACGGGTGTGTGTAATAAAAGAGGAACTTTGATTTCTTTCTGTGTAATGCTTTTGATAGCATTTGTGACACGATTTTGCTGGTATCCCTAAAGGGAAAACACAGAAGATGAGTGACAGAAAAAGGAATAACAGAGGTCTGGTATGGCTTATACCCCCACCTCCTATGCCTATGGGGTTGCTGCCCACAGCAGGTGTAGAAGATCTTCTTGGTGGCGAGTACAGCGGCCAATCCAGTCTTGCCCTCTTCTCCTTGTCACTGCCTTTTTGCTAATTTCCAGACAAATCGTTTTTGACACTTAATTACAGTGTCCCACTGTTCCTCAGATATCTCCCATTCAACAGGCACTAATAATTCCCATCCACAAAACAAAGTTATTATTTCAGTTGCTTTGAGTTCTGTCTGGACAGGGGATAGATTTGGTACTTGACACTTCCTGCAATGAGAGCACTGATTGTGTAAACTACAATACAAATTTTTCCCCCAATTTAAACTTTTACATTTAACCCAGCATTTTAACCCAGCATGTCTGATATTAGGATGAAGCAAACAGGGTATATGTTATGACGCTGATGGAAGTTCTAATTCCTCTTCCTCCTTGTATAAGTCACAGGCTAAGGCCAGAACACGAGAATTCTCTGAACAAAATAGTCCTGATGCTCCTGTTTGGAGTGGAAGTGTTCCTCCCCAAGTGGGGTATCTGATGTGTCTCAGGACTTGTCCAGACAGCACTCGAAACCACTGATATAACCTTGGCCTTGTTTCTCAATTAGCTGTGACTATTTGTACATTCCTTGGATCATTTGGGTCCTCCCAGTTCATTACCACTCAGTCCCAACTTAGGAGTCAATTTGGTATCACATGGTTTAAATGTGCTAGTTCACTCCTCAGGTTCCTTCACAGGTTCTTTGATTCTGCTGGCCTGGATCCACTCGCTATTCCCTTGGCTTGGACTGCTGCCTCAGTTGTCAGTAGTACCTGAAAAGGACTTCTTAATAGCACAGGAACAGTGACTGGAGGAAAGGCAACTCTCCATCAGGATTTGCCATTAGCATTCTTCAAAACTTTTTGGGTTTACAAACAAGTTTTTTCATTTTTTTTGGCCACAGCTGCTTGTTCTTGTTGTACCCAGGTGGGTGTTCAGCTGCGCTAGGCTGTTCAGCTCTTGGGATCATGTAAAGGACAGTTCTCCTAGAGAAAAAGGGACTTGCTGTGCTTAGGTTGCTTCCCTTTCTTTCTAAGGCAGGAAGCCTTAACAGCTATAAAGGGAAAATGCAGAGGCAAATTCCTCTTCTTGTGAGCCACAATTAATTAAACAAAACAAGTAACCCCAAAAAACTCCCCCCCTGCAAAAAAAAAAAAAACCCAAACCAAGACAAACCCCAAAACAAAAAAAACCCTCCAAAAGACCAAAACCAAACCAAACCAAATCAACAACAAAAAACAAAACAAAACAAAAGAAAACAAAACAAAACAAAACAAACAAAACAAAATAAAACAAAACAACAACCAAAAAAAAAAAAAAAAACAAAAAAACAAAAGAAAAAATCCAGGCCAGTCTTAACATCTACTGCCTTTTACCCTCTGAGATAATTATTTAGCTGTTTAGCCTTCAGAGACCCATTCCTCTAACAACTTCTCAGAGCAAAAATCCCCCATTCTAACAATGAAAAAATAAGAAAGAAAAAGGAAAAAAAAAAAAAGAATCTTGCTTTAAGAGAACAAAAATAAACGACTTGGTGAGGTTTTGAGAATTAGCGAGAAATCAAGGCTATCTCTGCCTGGTCTTATTGCTTATTCCCACGCCGGCCCCCCTTCTCTCTCTCTTCACTCATAGCAGCACTTTCATGCTGTTTCTTCCTCCTCTCCTGCTGCCACGATACCACAGCGACCCTGGCAAGGGCGAGCTCGCAGCTCATTCTGGGAGCAGGGGGGCTCGCAGACAGCCCCCTCTGTGGGGACCTTGCGGGTGTGCCTCACTTCCCTTTCACCCCTTCTTTCTCTCTCTCTCTCGACCACCTACTGGGGTTGGGGCTGCTGCCCTGGACTGGGGACCCCATCAGGCTGGGAGCCAAACCCCCTGGCAGCTCCGCCACTGAGCCAGCCGCGCTCCTCAGCAGCAAACTGTGCAAACCGTGCCCAGCGCCGCTGCCGGGCTGGCCAGCGTGTCCGGCAACCCCGCGCCCTCCGAGACCCCGGCAGCACCAAGGCAGCTCCCGGACCCCAGGGGTGCCCCACGCACACCCGCGCCCCGCGCCGCCTCCACCGCGTGGGCGAACACTGGAAGTTGCCACGCCAGGCCACCCACATGGATCAGCAACTACTGCAGCCCCGAGACTCTGCTGCTTGCACAAGAGTGGTCAAACACCCCACAACCTCAACATCCCCCACCCTGGCGTCCCCAGGTATTCTTTGTCTTTAATAAAATTTGGATGAACCATCAACATATATCTTTTTCCCATCTAGGAGGGCTTGTTCTGCTACATCCTCCTCAACTTCAGTTTGGTATTGCACAATTTCTGAACAATCATATGTTGAGGTACCTTTTTGTTTGCCAAAAATATTGAGCTGGATTCAAACTTTTTTTACTTCTAGTGTTATCATTATTTTACATTTTGACATCTTAGAGTCTGTTAGCCATTTTTTCCCTAGCTTTTCTTTTTCTTTTTTTTTCTTTTTGATTTTAACATATTTTTGACCGCATGAGGTGTACACACAACTACTTTATTTCTAAGAGTTTGTCCACAGCCCTTTCCTCTTCTGGTATAACCTCTATTCCCAGCTGGATTTCTGAGTCTCTTCCCAAGAAGTTGATGCCTGCCCCAGGAACTAAGAAGACATCTCCTACCCCCATTCTGGTTTGCCCTTCAATTACTACATTTTTAATGATGGAGATTTTAAACCCTTCCCTCAGATTTCTCTCTGCATCAGTATGAACTATAAATTCTAATACTTCCTCTTGGGGGCCTACTTTTAATGTTATCAAATGCTCCAGACACTATCCATCCCTCAGAAAACAGTGTCACATTCATATTTTCTGAAAAATCCCTTTACCCATGATTTTTCTCCTAAGAAGATGAGAAGCCTCAGAGAAAAAAAAAGAAAACAGTATTATCTCACTTGCTTCTCCTCTGTTTTGCAGCTTTGGAATGTGGTTGAAGACAAGGTTGTTTATCTAACAGGTGATTGTTTCATTAGTTTCTACTGTAAATTATTTTGACTTATTAGCCAGAGTCAAGCTGTGTCTGGGCTCTGAAAAGAGTCACAAGTTTTTCATTATTATCTTGTTAACCTTCTGTAAGTATCCTTTCTGCATTTTTAATAATATAATATAATATAATATAATATAATATAATATAATATAATATAATATAATATAATATAATATCTTAAAATAGTAAATAAACCTTCTGAAAACACAAAGTCAAATTCATCATTCCTTCCTTCCTTTGTCAGGCACCCTCCAAATACAACAAAACAGAGCCCATGTTCCTCCCTCCCTCACCAGGCACACCCCCTGAACCATCCCCAGGCCTCCTCCTCAGTGAGGGTGACCTCCCCTGCTGCAGCAGGAACAGGCATCCCCAGTCCTCTCCCGGGACCCTGACCACGCTGGGGCTCTGTCTCCTTCTTGAACCTCCCCCACAGATACAGAGGGAGCTGAAACCACTGAGGGAACAGAGACCAGGCTGAAAGTTGGCTGTAAAGCTAGATCCAAAAGGGGACGGAGGGAGGAGCAGAATTCAACAGCGTAGCTGGAATCAGCAAAGAAACAGGGGTAGGTACATGAGCAGTCAGCTGGGGAGAAGCCATAGCAGGGAGAGGAGTGATCATGCCCAGTGGGTGAGGAGGGCTGAAGCTCTTGGCTCAGACAGAGAAGCTGGTATGGGTAGGGAGACTGGAGCTTCTGGCATGAGCAGAGAAGCTGGAGACAGGGAGAGACAGTATTCCCAGAGAGTGCCTGCTCTCTTCTCTGGTTCCTTATCTCATTTCCCCAGGAACCCACCTCACTCGTCCCTGCTACAATCCATTCCCCTGACAACTTGAACATTCCTCACAGCATGAAAAAACCTTCCTTTCCAATACTCTCCCACACAATCCACCTGCTTCCAGAAAATAAAGTTAAGCAATCTGTATTACATATACTTTCATTCGTCCATACTCATCCACTTTTATTTATTTAATACCTCTCACTCACTCCCACTCACAACAGGACAACACAAAAATAAGGTACCTTTGTTCTCCAGTCACTTGTTAATATCCACCCACAGGTTTTATAAAATCTCAGAATGGTTTTGGACAACCCTGGATTTTCTGGGGTATCCCTCAGTTCCGCACTGTTGTTCAACCCTGGATGCTCTTGGGAATCTTCATCCCTCAATCCAGCAGTGTTGTTCAACCCTGGATGCTCTTGGGCATCTTTATTCCTCAATCCAGCAAAATTTTAGGAGCCTGCTCCACTTTTTATCCCACTTTCCCAGTGGATTTCACCAGGAAAACCTTTGGCTTCCTCTCTCCAAGGGGTCCCACCCCTTCTCTGAGACCCAGTCCCAGTTATCCCGGGGGATTCTCTCACTCCTTTTCTCTTTTGCTTTGTCTCTTTACCGGCTGTTTTTCTCATGGAAGAATGGAACTGCAGCGTGGGAGACTCATCACCCACTCTGCAGGTGTGTGATAACCAGCCTGTGTCTCATTCATACACACACTCATCCCCCCATACCTTCTCCCCCACTCCCCCAAAGAGTACTCACAATCCTCTTTTTCTTCTTTGAGTCTTCATGCATAACAATTTTCAGCTTCCACAGTTTCAGGGAAGAGCCTTTCCCCTTTTCTTTGCTTTTTGTGTCTCCTTTTGTCCACAAGGTTTCAACCTCCAAACACTGATCTCATCAGAAGAAGCAAGAGGGTATGCATGTGTTTCCACAGATACTGGAGTACCATGGGTACCTGCGGGAGTAACTATGACTCTCTTATGTTGGACAAAAATTGGCAGTTTGGGAGAGGGCCAGCTGCCAATTAATTCATCCCTCACTTGGACTTGTCATTTCATTTTATTCCGGACTGACGTGATGGTACAATCACTGGCTTTGCGGTACATATCGATTGGCACTCAGACTGACCCTTTAGATCTTGTGGTCAAAGATGCCAAAGTTCCATCTAAACCCTCAGTGCCCAGGGAAGAGGGAATCAATCTGGTTTGTCTAGAGTTTTTTAACTCTGTAATTGAAGTTGAGCATGGATTTTATCCGGGAAAGGCATGGGAGGGCTTGGCAAAACTCCCTGAGCCATACGAGATCGTTCCTTTGGAACCGGCTCAAGAGGGGGCTGAGTGCCCAGCTCTGTGGCTGCAGAGGAGCCTAAAACACCAGAAGCTCCTCCCAGGTCTAGTGACGGAGGTGCATCAACAAGAACACCTGTTGTATCTGTACCTGACAAAAATCCATCTTGTCCCCGTTGCTTAACCCGGTTCACCAGGATGTCGGGCATGATTGACCATCTAACGAGGGCACATGGGCAAAAAAAGGTCATCTTCAAGTGCTCGAAATGTGGTAAACAAAATCTTAATTACCACAGTATAGCCTGTCACGTGCCACGTTGTAAAGGTGCGGTATGTGTGGTTCCTACGGGCGAATGGGTTTGTGAGGTATGCCAACGTGGGTTCACCACCAAGATTGGCCTGGGCCAACACAAGAGATTACAACATCCTCTTGTGTGAAATTTGGAACGGATTGAGGCCTCCCACCCCAAAGTGTCAGCATTGAGGGGGGCCCACAAAAAGGTATGGACTGAGGGGGAGGAGGGTCTCCTTGTACAATTGGCGGAAATGTACGCCGGTAAGCGTAATATCAACCAACTTATTGTGGAGCATATTCCATCTAAAACGGCCAAGCAGATCAGTGATAAGAGACGCCTTCTGGGGAAAGGTCCCTTGGTTAAACACCAGAAAGAACCGGAAGGTGGGAGTAGAGTTGTACATCAAACTCGGTCTGCTAAAGGGCCAAAAGAGGGACAGTTGAAGCTCCACTATCAAGATGCTATCAGGATGGGCCTATCGGCTGGCAGATTCGCCAGGTATAAGGAGGCCTTTGATAAAGTATTAAAGGGGCAAAATCCGCAGGAGGTGGTGAATGAAGTTTTTGCTGAGTTTCAAAGTAGCCTGGATGTGCAGGGCCCTAAAAGATCAAACAGGGGACGGAGATCTCAGAAGGGCCATGGTCGAGATGCATCCAAAATAACAACTAATTGGATGCGTAAGAGGGCGATTAGAAGGGGAAAATTCCTCCGTTTCCAGATGTTGTATGAGTTACATAGAAGGCCTCTTGCGCGTATTATTCTGGACAGCTCGGACACCTTGCAATGCCAATTACCATTGAGTGTTGTCCACGAACACTTTAAGATACGATGGGATACATCTGGAGAGTTTGGTGGCCTGGTAGACTTCCCTCCGCATGCGGAGGCAGATAACACCGTGTTTAAGGGCCTTATCACTGAAAAAGAGATTGAAAAGAACGTGACTGAGATGTCTAAGTCCTCCGCTCTTGGGCCAGATGGGATTAGCTTGGGTCATCTTATTAAAAAAGACCCAGGGTTTTCCCAGTTAACTGAGATCTTTAACCTCTGGCTCCTCGCTGGCACAATCCCAGACGCGCTGCGGGACTGCCGCACAGTTTTGATACCCAAGTCGTCCGAATCGGAGAGGCTTGGTGATATCAATAACTGGAGGCCTATCACCATTGGATCTGTGGTGATTAGGCTGTTTTCCAGGATCACTAATGCGAGACTGTGCAAGGCATGTCCTATTAATCCCCGTCAAAGGGGTTTCATCTGCGCGTCAGGGTGTGCTGAAAACCTCAAGTTATTACAACTTGTGGTAAAGTACGCGAAAAGGGAGGACAAACATCTGGGGGTGGTGTTTGTGGACATCGCCAAGGCATTTGACACCGTTAACCACCAGCATGTAATTGAAGGTCTTGTGCAGAGAGGGGTTGATCCGCATATCGTTAAGGTGGTAAGGGAAATGTATGAAAATATTAAAACGTGCATCTCCCTTGGAAGAGAAAAAACGGATCCTATTTACATTCGCTCCGGTGTTAAGCAAGGTGATCCAATGTCACCTCTGCTGTTCAATCTCGCGATAGATCCCCTTCTATGTAAACTCGAAAGCGAAGGCGAAGGTTTCCATCATGGCGAATTAAAAATTACAGCCATGGCCTTTGCTGATGATCTGGTACTGCTGAGTGATTCCTGGGAAGGTATGGATTGTAACATCAAAATTTTGGAGTCCTTTTGTGATCTTACTGGCCTCCGGACTCAGGGAAATAAATGTCATGGCTTTTATATCAAGCCCACTCGGGACTCATACACGATCAATGATTGTCCCCCATGGGAAATCAAGGGTTCCCCCCTGAGGATGATCGACCCAGGATCCTCAGAGAAATGTCTTGGTACATGGATCGACCCCTGGACGGGCTTTGCAGACTCAGGTCTGACGGAGAAACTTACAGATTGGTTACATCGGATCGGAAGTTCACCCCTCAAACCCCTTCAGAAAGTCGAGATACTCAGAACCTATACCATCCAGAGGCTGGTATACTTGGCTGATCATACCGAGGTTAACATGGGCCTTTTGGAGATCCTTGACCTGCTGATTCGTAAAGCGGTTAAGGAATGGCTACATCTTCCACCGAGCACATGCGATGCGATCTTGTACTCGAGTTTTAAAGATGGAGGTCTGGGTCTCATCAGGTTAGCGGTGCTCATTCCAAGTATTCAAGCGAGAAGACTGCATAGATTGGCACAGTCTTCTGATGTGGCTCTTTTAGATTTCCTCAAAGGCGAACATCTGGAATTGTTGTTTGAAAGACTATGGATAAGAGCTGGCGGGAGAAAAGAGTCCATCCCGCAAATCTGGGAGCCCATACCAGGGTTAGAAGGTGGTGGTGATGAAAGCCGATCAGAATGGGAGGTTCCCGCTCCTAAGATCCGCTATCCTAAACCATGTAATTGGCAGAAGATTGAGTTTCAAAAATGGATACAACTGGTTGCCCAGGGCCATGGTATTGAAAATTTTGAGAACGATAACATCAGTAATGCCTGGATTAGGCATTACAGAGGCATACCTCATCAGAAACTCATTACTGCCCTACAAGTAAGAGCTAACGTCTACCCAACAAGAGAGTTCCTGGCGAGGGGTAGGCGGGAGAATATTGTTCAATCATGTCGGCATTGTGGAGCCAGGTTCGAAACTGTTGCCCACATTGTCGGGACTTGTCCAATCACGCAGAATGCCAGGATTAAAAGACACAATAACATCTGTGAAATTCTTAGCAAGGAAGCTAAGAAGGCAGATTGGACAGTCTTTCAGGAACCACACCTGCGGGATGAAGTGAATGAATTGTTTAAACCTGACTTGATATTCGTAAGAGACTCTAAAGTGATTGTTGTGGACGTGACAGTTCACTATGAGCACAGTAATACTTCATTGAGGGAGGCCGCCGCAGAAAAGGCGAAGAAATATCAGCGTCTTCATCAGCAAATTCAACATTTAACAAATGCGGTGGACATTAAATATGTAGGCTTCCCCATGGGGGCCCGTGGAAAGTGGTACTCTAAGAATGCTGAGCTGCTTTCGGCCCTTGGTCTCTCCAAAACGAGGCTGGAGAGGACCGCTAGGGCCCTGGCATCCCAGGTTCTGTTTGCCTCAGTAGATATAGTACATATTTTTGCGAGCAAAGCCAGATCGACTGTACCCCTGTAGAATTAATAAAGACTTGGGCCCCTCCCCCTGGCTGGATCGCTGGACAGTGGAATCGGTTTTGGGTGGGAGGGGTTCATCCTTCATAACCGTGTCGTAAGGCCCATATTTGGGCTTTAAATTCTAAATTGGTCCTTTAGGTGGACGGGCCACCTTACTTAACCCGGAAAAGAGACATATATAATTTATATGTGAGGTCATAGTTGCTAACCGGGCTTTGCTGCGGAAGTCACGCCTCCTCGTGGCCCCGCCGGATACCCTTGTGGTAACTAAGTCGACTTCTGCCCCAGTGTGAGAGAGGGAGTCTATCAGCCCTCCCTGTCATTGGACTCGCCACCCAACGGCAGTTTCACGATCTGCTGAAACAAAAGAATTTGGTACAGTTCTGTGCTGTTGCCTAGAGCCTCGTCCACGGGCTTGTGTTGGACAAAGCTGGCAGTTTGGGAGAGGGCCAGCTGCTAACTATTTCATCCCTCACTTGGACTTGTCATTTTGCTTGCTCCGGACTGACACAATGGTGCAATCACTGGCTTTGCGTTATATATCGACTGGTACTCAAACTGACCCTTTAGATCTTGGGGTCAAGGATGTCAAGGTTCCACCTACACCCTCTGTGCCCAGGGAAGAGGGGCTCAATCTGGTTTGTCTAGAGTTTGTTAACTCTGCAATTGAAGGAGATGGTGGATTCCATCTTGGAAAGTCATGGGAGGATCTGGCAATGTTCCCTGAGCCTTATGAGACCTTTCCTGTGGGATTGGCTCAGGAGGAGGTTGAGTGCTCAGTTGGGGGCGTAGAAGAGCCAAAAACACCAGAGGCTCTTCCTGGGTCTAGTGACAGTGGTGCAACAAGAAGAACACCAGTTGTTTCTGTACCAGACAAAACTCCATCCTGTCCTCATTGCTCAACCTGGTTTACTAGGATGTCGGGCCTGACTGACCATCTGGAAAGGGCGCACGGGCAGAAAAAGGTCATCTTTAAGTGCTCAAAGTGCGGTAGACAAAATCTTAACTACCTCAGTATAGTCTGTCACGTTCCATGATGTAAGGGCACGGTGCGTGTGGTTCCCACTGGCGAATGGGTCTGTGAGGTATGCCAGCGTGGTTTTGCCACCAAGATTGGCCTGGGCCAACACAAGACAATACAACATCCTCTTGTGAGAAACTTGGAACGGATTGAGGCCTCCCATCCTAAGGTGTCATCTCTTAGGGGGGCCCACAAAAGGGTATGGACTGAGGAGGAGGAGGCTCTCCTGATACAGTTGGTGGAGATGTATGCTGGTAAACGTAATATTAACCAACTTATTGCGGAGCACATTCCATCTAAAATGGCTAAGCAGATCAGTGATAAGAGGCACCTTCTGGGGAGAGGCCCCTCCGTGAAAGATCAGATTGGTCCGGAAGGTGTGAGTAGGGTGGTACATCAGCCCAGGTCTGCTAAAGTGCTAAAAGAGGGACAGTTGATGCTCCACTACTGTGATGTCATCAAGACCGGTCTATCGGCTGGCAGATTCACCAGGTATAAGGAAGCCTTTAAAACAGCGCTGAAGGGTCAAAATCTACAAGTGGTGGTGAATGATGTTTTTGAGGAGTTTCGAAGTAGCCTGGATCTGCCGGGCCACAATGTGAGATCGAACAGCGGTCGGAAATCGCAAAGGGGTCATGGTCGAGATACATCCAAACCAACAACTAATTGGATGGGTAAAAGAGCTATTAAAAGAGGGAAGTTTCTTCGTTTTCAGATGTTGTTTGAGTTGCATAGAAGGCGTCTGGCGCGCATTATTCTGGACAGTTCGGAAACCTTGCAGTGTCAGTTACCATCGGGTGTTGTCCACGAACACTTTAAGGTATGATGGGATACAACTGGCAAGTTTGGTGGCCTGGCGAATTTCCCTCCGCATGCGGAGGCAAATAACATCATATTCGAGGACCTAATTAAATTCGAGGACTGAAAAAGAGGTGGAGAAAAACGTGAATGAGATGTCCAAATCCTCCACTCCTGGGCCAGATGGGATTACTTTGGGTCATCTTATTAAAAAAGACCCGAAGTTTTCCCAGTTGACTGAGATCTTCAACCTCTGGCTGCTAACTGGTACGATCCCTGACGCGCTGCGGGACTGCCGGACAGTTTTGATACCCAAGTCCTCTGAAATGGAGAAACTTGGTGATATCAATAACTGGAGACCCATCACCATCAGTTCGGTGGTGATTAGGTTGTTCTCCAGGCTCGCCACGGCGAGACTGTCTAGGGCATGTCCCATTAAACCCCGACAAAGGGGTTTCATCTGCGCGTCAGGTTGTGCCGAAAACCTCAAGTTGTTACAACTTGTGGTAAAGTATGCGAAAAGGGAGCATAAACATCTGGGGGTGGTGTTCGTGGACATTGCTAAGGCCTTTGACACAGTTAGTCATCAGCATGTAATTGAGGGTCTCGTTCAGAGAGGGGTCAACTTGCATGTTGTGAAGTTGGTAAGGGAAATGTACCATGATATCAAAACGTACATTTCCCTTGGAAAGGAAAAAACAGACTCCATTTACATTCGCTCTGGTGTCAAGCAAGGTGATCCCATGTCACCCTTGCTGTTCAATCTCGCGTTGGACCCCCTTCTATGTAAACTCGAGCGTGAAGGAGAAGGTTTCCACCATGGTGATTTAAATATTACAGCCATGGCATTTGCTGATGACCTTGTGCTGCTGAGTGATTCCTGGGAGGGTATGAACTGAGACATCAAAATTTTGGAGTCCTTTTGTGATCTTACTGGCCTCCGGACTCAGGGTGAAAAATGTCATGGCTTTTATATCAAGCCGACTCGGGACTCATATATGATCAATGATTGTCCCCCTTGGGAAATTAAGTGTTCCCCCCTGAAAATGATTGACCCAGGTTGCTCAGAGAGATATCTTGGTACATGGGTCGACCCCTGGACTGGCTTTGCAGACTCGGGTTTGTCGGAGAAGCTCATGGATTGGTTACTTCAGACTGGAGGTTCACCACTTAAACCTCTTCAGAAGGTCGAGATACTTAGGACCTACACCATCCAAAGGCTAGTATACTTGGCTGATCATACCGAGGTGAACGTGGGTCTTCTGGAATCCCTTGACCTGCAAATTCGTAAGGCGGTTAAGGAGTGGCTTCATCTTCCACCGAGTACGTGTGATGCGATCCTGTATTCGAGTTTTAAAGATGGAGGTTTGGGTCTCATCAAGTTGGCGGCGCTTATTCCAAGCATTCAAGAGAGAAGACTCCACAGATTAGTGCAGTCTTCTGATGTGGCTCTGTTGGGCTTTCTAAGAGGGGAACATCTGGAATTGTTATATGAAAAATTATGGACAAGAGCTGGTGGTAAGAAAGAGTCCATCCTGTCAATTTGGGAGCCCATACCAACGACAGAAGGTGGTGGTGATGAAAGCCAGCCAGAGTGGGAGGTACCCAGCCCTAAGGTTAGCTATCCGAAACCTTGCAACTGGCAGAAAGTCGAGTTTCAAAAATGGATTCATCTGGTGGCCCAGGACACAGTATTGAGAATTTTGAGAATGATAACATCAGTAATGCCTGGATTAGGCATTACAGGGGCATACCTCAGCATAAACTTATTACGGCCCTACAACTAAGGCCAATGTCTACCTAACAAGAGAATTCCTGGCGCAGGGTAGACAGGAGAACATTGTTCAATCATGCCGGCATTGTGGTGCCAGGTTTGAAACTGTCGCTCACATTGTCGGGACCTGTCCAATCACGCAAGATGCCAGGACTAAGAGACACAATGCGATCTGTGAAGTTCTTAGCAATGCAGCTAAGAAGGCGGATTGGACAGTCTTTCAGGAACCACACCTCCGAGATGATGTTAATGAACTGTTTAAACCAGACCTGATATTTGTAAAGGAATCTAAAGCGATTGTGTTGGACATTACAGTTCGACATGAGCACAGTAATTCCTCATTGAGGGAAGCTGCGGCAGAAAAAGCTAAGAAATACCAGAGACTTCACCCGCAAATACAGCAATTAACTAATGCGGCGGATATTGATTATGTAGGCTTCCCCGTGGGGGCCCGTGGAAAGTGGTATCCTAAGAACGCTGAGCTGCTTTCGGCCCTCGGTCTCTCCAAAACGAGGCTGGAGAAGACTGCTAGGGCCCTGGCATCCCAGGTTCTGTTTGCCTCTGTAGATATTGTTCACATATTTGCGAGCAAAGCCAGGTTGATTGTACCCCAGTAGCTTGAATAAATCTTTAGGCGCCTTCCCCTGGCTAGTTCGCCGGACAGTGGAATCGGTTTGGGTGGGAGGGGCTCATCCTTCATAACCGCGTCATAAAGCCCATATTTGGGCTTTAAATTCTAATTGGGACTTTTAGGTGGATGGGCCACCTTACTTAACCCGGAAAAGAGACATATATAATTTATATGTGTCCGCCCTGATTTGCGACACCAAAACCAGCATGTGGCCAGCTGGCAACCTCCGAATGATGATCAAGGTGACAACCGTCAATCACAAGTGGGGAGTGAACATTCCATCCTTTCTTGGCTTCTGAAAAAGGACTGTTGACAGGCTAAGACTGTCAGTTCTTTGAACAAATTAATGGTAAGTTATTATTTTATTAGACTTAGTATTGAGATTGTATTAGAATAAGTAAACGATTTTAGGATTGACAGTGCATTTCTTGTAAGAGGGAATCACAAGATCCGATCTCTCTGACCATTTTAAATCGGTGTCCGATTGAGGTTCTGATTGATAACTAGCAACTGCTAGAGGAACCTGTGGAGTCGTGTTTGTTCTCCTTCCTGCAAGGGAGCTGCCAGAGGATTACAAACAACAACTCCTCCTTTAAACAGAAAGGGGGACCTGTGGATGTGACAGCCTGGTCAGAGAGTAAGAAAAGCAGATAAGTTTTCTCATGGCCCACTTGCAAGACTTTTAGGGAGTTCTAGAGAAACAATGATACAATGATAGGTTGTTATTATAAAAAAATTTGCAGGTTGTTTATAATAAAATATAAAATAAAAATATATAATAAAATATAATAAAAAATAAAATGACTCTCTGTTTTCCTGGTTTCTCAAAGATTGTTTATAAGAGGTGTTTTTGTTAATTAGGTGAAATGCATCAGAACACTCTATAAAAAGAGAGAATTTTTGTATTAAAGCTGCACTGTGCAAACCAGCCTTCTTGTGAATCTGTGCCGTTTCTTGCTCAATAGTGACACAATTCATTCTATAAACAGCTAAGAGAATGTTTCAGGATCATCAGCCCTTGTTCTTGTTGGCGATTTCAACCTGCCAGACATCTGCTGAGAACTCAGTACAGCTGAAAAAAGGCAGTCTGGGAAATCTTTAGAGTTTGTGGAGGACAACTTTTTGTCCCAGCTGGTGGGTGAGCCCACCAGGGGAGGGACTATGTTAGATCTGTTACTTGCAAATAGAGATGGGCTGGTGGGAGATGTGGTGGTTGGAGGCCGCTTGGGACATAGTGATCATGAAATGATAAAATTCTCAATATTTGGTGAAGTCAAGTGGAACATTAATGAGACTTTTACACTGGACTTTTGGAGGGCAGATTTTGGTCTATTCGGGAGACTTATTCAGAGAGTTCCTTGGGAAGTAGTCCTTAAAAACAAAGGAGTTCAGGAAGGGTGGGCATGCTTCAAAATGGAGATCTTGAGGGCACAGGAACAGACTGTCCCTGTGTGCTGAAAGACAAGTTGACAAGGCAAACATCCAGCTTGGATAGGCAAGGAGATTTTGGAGGAACTCAGGAAGAAAAAAACCAATGTATTATCTTTGGAAGAAGGGCCAGATCTCTCAGGAAGTGTTTAAGGGGACTGCTAAAAAAAAAATTAGGAAGGCTAAAGCTCAGTTTGAACTTAAAATAGCGACTTTTGTAAAGGATAACAAAAATTGTTTATATACATATATTAATGGTAAAAGGAAGAGTAAGACTAACCTTTGTTCTTTATTAGATGCTGAAGGGAACTTTGTAACTGCAGATGAGGAGAAGTCAGAGGTGCCTAATGCCTTCTTTGTCTCAGTTTTTAGTGAGAAGACTTGCCTTCAGGATAACTGTCCTCTTGGGTTGCTCGATGGTATCAGGGAGGAGAATGTTTCTTCCATTATCAAGAGAAGGCAGTCAGAGAACTTTTGAGATACTTGGATATTCATAAATCCATGGAACCAGATGGGATCCATCCCATGGTGATGAGGGAGCTGGCAGATGAGCTTGCAAAGGCGCTCTCCATCATTTACCAGCAGTCCTGGCTCACTGGTGAGATTCCAGATGACTGGAAGCTGGCCAATGTGATGCCCAATGATAAAAAGGGTGGGATGGAGAATCCTGGTAATTATAGGCCAGTCAGTCTGACCTCAGTACCAGGAAAGGTTATGGAACAGTTCATACTGAGTGTCATCACACAGAACTTACAGCATGGCGAGGGTAAAAGAACCAGGGTTTCGGAGGGGTAGGTCATGTCTGACCAACCTGGTCTCCTTCTATGACCAGGTGGCCCTCCTGGTGGATGTGGGAAAGGCTGTGGATGTTGTGTACCTGGACTCCAGCAAAGCCTTTGACACTGTCTCCCCACAGCACATTCCTGGAGAAGCTGGCAGCCCACAGCTTGGACAGGAGCACTCTTTGCTGGGTTCAGAACTGGCTGGATGGCCGGCCCAGAGAGTGCTGGTGAATGGTGCTGCACCCAGCTGCCATCAGTCACCAATGGTGTCCCTCAGGGGTCTGTGCTGGGACCAGTTCTGTTTAATATTTTTATTGATTATATGGAGGAGGGTTTAGAGTCTTTCATTAGTAAATTTGCAGATGACACTAAGCTGGGAACGTATGTCGATCTCTTAGGGGGATGGAGGGCTTTGCAGAGGGACTTGGAATAGTTGGATGGATGGGCAGAATCTAATGGGATGAAGTTCAACAAGTCCAAGTGCCGAGTCCTGCACTTTGGCCACAATAACCCCCTGCAACGTTATAGGCTGGGGACGGTGTGGCTGGACTGTGCTCAGGTGGAAAGGGACCTGGGGGTGCTGGTCAACAGCTGGCTGAACATGAGCCAGCAGTGTGCCCTGGTGGCCAAGAAGGCCAAGGGCATCCTGGCCTGGATCAGTAATTGTTTGGCCAGCAGGACTAGGGAGGTCATCCTTCCCCTGTACTTGGCACTGGTGAGGCCACACCTTGAGTGCTGTGTCCAGTTCTGGGCCCCTCAGTTAGGAGGGACGTTGAGATGCTTGAGCATGTCCAAAGGAGAGCAACGAGGCTGGTGAGGGGCTTGGAACACAAGCCCTGTGAGGAATGACTGAGGGAGCTGGGGTTGTTTAGCCTGGAGAAAAGGAGACTCAGAGGTGACCTTATCACTCTCTTCAACTTCCTTAAGGGTGGCTGTGGTGAGCTGGGGGTTGGTCTCTTTCTCCAAGCAACAACAGAGAGAACGAAGGGACACAGTCTCAAGCTGCGCCAAGGGAGATACAGGCTAGATTTAAGGTGGAAGTTTTTCACAGAGAGAGTGGTCAAATACTGGAAACATCTGCCCGGGGAGGTGGTGAACTCACCATCCCTGGATGTGTTTAAAAAAAGACTGGATGTGGCACTTGGTGCCATGATCTAGTTGAGGTATTAGAACATGGGTTGGACTCGATGATCTTAAAGGTCTCTTCCAACCTAGAAATTCTGTGATTCTGTGATTCTGTAAATCCAGACTTGGTACCATGTACATCCATGATGTGGCAAAAACTTGTAAGATATGGGCCACAAGAATACACTTCTGCTTTAGCCATAATGAAGTGGGATGGCAGTGAGGAGACTGTGCTTGATATGGCAAAGAAGCCCTGAGCATATGCAGATGCTGTACATGGGCCAACACGTGCCAGAATCACAGCAGTGGAAATATGTCTGCAGAAATTAGAAGACAAGATGGAGGTGAATCACAAGAAACCCAGGCAGGAGATTAAAGAGGGCTTTCTCCAAATCTCAGCAGTACAGATCAGAGGTTCTGGTACGCAATGCAGACGTTCCCCAGGTGGAGAGAGAAGGTACATCCCACAAGCTGAGCTGTGGTTCTTCCTGCGTGATTGCAGAGAAAACATGAGGAGATGGGATGGAAAATCTACTGCTGCTCTGGCACAACTGGTGTGTTGTGGTGCAGGGTTCATTTGGTTTGTTCTGTTTCCCCCTAAAGTTATAATGGTTCGGTCTTGGCCGCAGTGGTCAGAGTCTTTGAGAGGTTTTCTCAGCCTTTTAATCTTGTAACCGACTCTGCCTATGTCGCCGGTGTCGTTTCCAGAGCGCAGAGTGCCATTCTTCAGGAGGTTTCCAACATGGACCTGTTCAGCTGGCTCTCAAGACTGACAGATCTAGTCTCCCACCGAGAGCAACCCTTCTATGTTATGCATGTGAGGTCACACACTGACCTACCAGGGTTCATCGCGGAGGGCAACCGGCGTGCCGATGCCCTAGCCGCCCCAGTTGAGATGGCCCCACTCCCAGACTCCTTTCAACAGGCGAAACTCAGCCACCAACGATTCCATCAAAATGCTCCTGGCCTGGTCCGTCAATTCCACCTGACGAGAGACCAGGTGAGAGCAATTGTGGCCACATGCCCACAGTGCCAGGCATTCCAACTGCCAGTAGTGGCTGCCGGCGCCAACCCGCGGGGACTTAAGAGCTGCGAAATCTGGCAGACAGATGTCACTCACATCCCAGAATTCGGCAAGTTCCGATGTGTGCACGTCTCTGTGGACACCTTTTCTGGGGCCGTCTATGCCTCTGCCCACACAGGGGAGAAGACAGCAGATGTTAAAAAGCATCTGTTACATGCCTTCTCTGTGTTGGGCATCCCCAAGGAGATCAAAACAGATAACAGGCCAGGATATACCTCCAGGGAATTCCGGAGCTTCCTGCAGGAGTGGGGGGTAAGCCACAAAACCGGCATCCCTTACTCTCCCACAGGACAAGCGGTGGTAGAGCGGGCCCACCAGAGCATCAAGCGTACTCTAGAACATCAAAAAGGTGCTATGAAGGTGGAGTCCCCTCAAATCCGGCTGGCCAGGGCCTTGTTTACAATTAACTTTCTGAACTGTAGTTTTGACTGCCTGAATCCGCCCATCGCAAGGCACTTTAACACCTATCAGGACATGCACCTGAGGGCGAAACCCCCTGTGCTAGTGAAAGATCCAGAAACCTGGAAGGTGGAGGGTTCCTTTGACCTGGTTACGTGGGGTCGTGGATACGCCTGCGTGTCCACCCCCACAGGGTTGAGGTGGGTCCCTTCCAAATGGGTAAAGCCCTACCTTCCAGGGAAAGCCCGCAACATCGGCTCTGCAGCACAGGTGGAGGAGGCGGCTTGGAGACGAAGAAGGAAAGAAGTCCATAAGTCCGGTCCCCCCCAGGCTGAACCATCCCCAACTGAACCCTCTGTATTAACTTGCTTTCTTCGTTTGTTTCAGTTAGACCCCTCTTCGTTATGATTTCGCTCTTGTTGATGACCCACCCAGCCGACACCTGGATTGTTCCCCAACCGAAGGCGAACGTCTGGCGAAACTTGGCTCAAGCGATGGGACAAGACCACCTGTGCCTGTTAACAGCTTCTGCAGCAGACCCCCTCTCGACTTGTCTCGTGGGAATTCCATTCGGGTTTGATGATTTTCCCCCTCCCTTACTCCCTGACCTAAAGTACCTGTTTCCTGAATTTAATCATGCCGATCCCATTAATACCATCGCTTTGTGGGAAAGACTCATGAGGCTTCTCAATCATACCACTGGCGAGCCCACGGAATTCGAGCTGCTCGGCTCCGCACGCGCCTCCCTCTGCCTTCGCTTCCTCCCTCACCAAGGTGCAGTCCCAGACCGGGTGGTACACTTTAATAATGAGACGTATCAAACAAAGAACTGGTGCAATTTCACCACCACCGTTTATGTCCCTAATACCTTTTATTGGCGACCCGCACTCCTCCCTAAAGGCGCATTCCTAATTTGCGGAAACCGAGCGTGGGCTGGAATTCCCTCTCGCCTGTCCGGAGGGCCCTGTACTTTTGGGCGGTTGACACTGCTTACCCCCAACTACACACAAATTCTTGATTGGAAAAAGAAAAATGTCACACGTGATTTGGCCAGAGTCAAAAGAAACGCCCATAAAATTGACCCAGAGTGACGCCGAAATTGTTCATTGGTCTAGACCCAAAAATATTGCGGTTTCGGTATTTTTGCCATGGGTGGCCGCAGCTAAAGCACTAGGGGAATTGGGCAACCTCGAGTGCTGGGTGGCGAAGCAAGCGAATTTGACCTCAACTGCCCTAGCGGACCTCCTAGCTGACGAGGAAACAACAAGGAAAGCAACCCTCCAAAATAGGGCGGCAATCGATTTCCTTTTGTTACTTCACAACCATCACTGTGAGGAGTTCGAGGGGCTGTGCTGCATGAACCTGTCGTCACGAGCCGAGGACACCAGACACACCATCCGCCAGATGTCCGAGGACGTCGACAACATCCGACAACAGATCTCGGACTGGTTGGGGGACTGGCTATCCAAAATGGGAGTGACAGGCTGGGTGGGCTCCATCATTCGTACCGTTTTGGTTATTATCTTCGTTTTGCTCTGTTTAATTTTTGGTTTCTGCATAATCTATAAGTTACTGACCAGAATTTTGTGTGCCTCAAGCCCCCAAAACAACCATGTTGAGGCTCCTACTGATCCTGCTCCCATCCCTGAAGAACCTTCCTGTGAGAAGATGCATTGGGAGCAAGCCCCTCAATCCTCCCTATGGTTTTCAGTTACTACGCCAGTTTAAGAACAATTTCAGTTTTATTTTTATTTTAAACAAAAAAGAGGGAGATGTTGTGGTGCAGGGTTCATTTGGTTTGTTCTGTTTCCCCCTAAAGTTATAATGGTTCGGTCCTAGGGTTCCCCCCCCTCCACCTCCCCTGGCAACCCCTCCTTTTGAGAGTGTCAGTTTTTTGTCTCCACCCCTGTTCCCGTGGTTACCCTCTGTCAATCCCTCCCTGAGTTCCTGTCTATCAGCCACTGTCCCCTTCCCTATTTCCAGAAAGTTCTCCCTCCTTGGTGGGTGATTGGATCGGGAACAAGGGTCCCTCCCTGTCACATTCCCTATTGGCGAGCCGGCATGTTTGTCACGAGTTTGTTCCCGCCCAAGTTCTCCCTCATTGGTTGAAATGTTGTATGTTCCGTCCCTTTATAATCGGCTGTACCCCCACCTCGTGGTCCCGACTCGGCTGGCCTTCCCTGGAGACATTAAGGAACTCTGGACTTTGCCCTGATTCGGGTCCCTCTTTTCTACTTCGCCTTCTTGCTGATCACTGCTGCCTCCTGCTGAGGCGCTCCCCGGACACCCCCGGCGCATCTGGGCAGTGCCCCCCCGGCTGTCAGTTGCTGTGCCTTCAGCTTGGCCGGTGCAGCCTCCTCCCCCGCCCGGGGGAGTAGAGAAAAACTCGGACAGCAACTCGGCAGTGTGTGAACTGAAGGAAGGCAAGACTCAGAGAGGAAGTTCCACCAAAAGGGAAGCAGCTCCAGTGGCCCGTAACCAAACTGCCGTATATGATGATGATGACTAAATGTTTGATCGCCTTGAAGGAACCTCCAAGACATATGCCCAGGGAAAAAAGGATAACCAGTCTTAGAGGGGCCCTGACTGTAGCCAGGTAGAGGCTAGGGAAAACCGTGTTGTCTGGACTGTGTGGATTCATTGGCCTGGCACATCTGAGCCACAATAATATGAAGCTTTGGTTGACACTGGTGAGCAGTGCACATTAATCCCATCAAGAGATGTGGGGACAGAATCTGTTTCTATTGCTGGTGTGACAGGGGGATCACAGGATTTGACTTGGGTGGAAGCTGAGGTGAGCCTGACTGGAAATGAGTGGAAGAAACACCCTATTGTGACTGGCCCAGCGGCCCCATGCATTTTAGGCATAGACTTCCTCCAAAGTGGGTATTTCAAAGACCCAAAGGCACTCAGATGGGCATTTGGAATAGCTGCTGTAAAGACAGAGGGCATCAAGCAATTGAACACCTTACCTGGACTGTCAGAAAACCCATCTACAGTAGGACTCCTGAAGGTGGAAGAGCAATGAGTGCCAATGGCCACCTTGACAGTACACCGCTGACAGTATCAAACAAATCGAGATGCCATGATCCCCATCCACAAAATGATCCGTGAGCTGGAGAGCCAAGGGTGGTCAGCAAGACCCACTCAGCCTTCAACAGTCCCATTTGGCCTGTGCATAAATCTGAAGGAGAATGGAGATTGGCTGTGGATTATCGTGCACTGAATGAAGTGACTCCACTGCTGAGTGCTACTGTGCCGAACGTGCTGGAACTCCAGTACAAGCTGGAGTCCAAGGCAGCAAAGTGGTATGCCACTATTGGCATTGCTAATATGGTTTTTTCCATTTCTCTGGCAGCAGAGAATGCAGACCTCTGTAGGAGTGTGCCCCCTGTTGACAGAGTGGCAAAAATAGCCTTTGTCCCCCAAAAAAGGAAAGAAGCCCAGAAGTTTCTCTCAACAATTAGGTGAAAAGCCACCTCAAAGGTCCTCAGGGACTTCACCAAAAACTAGAGGACATCTAATTGGATAGAAGCCAAAAAGTCCCGCCTGACTCATCAGGTAGAAAAAGAAGAGAACAAAAAAGCTAGGGGCTTTTGTGAGGTGTTTTTACCAGGAGCAGACCTCTGCACCTGGCTCGAGTTTTTTTGTTTGTCATTTTACCTTTCATTAAACTTTTTTGTTTCTAACACTGCAGCAGATGTCATCCTGCTTATTTTATGCCCCCAAAATAATAGATGAGCTATCCTGGGGTGAATTATATTTCTTTTGAGGGCTTATGAGACCTGGCCCAAGAAAAAGAAACATAATACGTGGCGCCCTGGACAGGATTTCTCATATTGAGAAAGATAGTCTAGGGATTTTTTGATTACCTCAATCAAAAATAGGACATTTTTAACTTGGTATTTGCATTTTTGGGAGAGCAGGCCTGCACCTGAGTTTTTTGTCACTTCAAAAGAAAACTCAGAAGAAGGGATTTGAGATTTAGAGGGAATCTCGAATCAAAGCCTCACACTGGTGAAAGAGCCTGGAACCGGAACACGGGACTGCTGCATGCATCGCAAGGCTCAGAGGATTCTGCCCTTCAGCTAAGCTGAAATACTGTTGCGACCCAGGACCCAGGAGTTTCACACCAAGGAGGACAACTCTGAAAACCACTTTGGTGAGTGCCACCATGGGCAATTGGTTGTCTTTAGCAGAGCAGGATTTTTATTCTTATTTCAATTATAAGTTAGAAATTCAAGATGTTCAGTTTGAGAAGAAACAGCCTAAAAAGCTTGTACAATGGGTTTCAACAGAGTTCCCAAACTCAGATATGTCTCAGAAACTCAATCCAGAATTCTGGGACTCAGTTGGACTGAAATTATATAACATGGAAAAGAATAAGAAGTCCAGCTTGAAGCTGCGGCCAATATTCAGGACGGTGTTAAAATTTGCAACCATGGAAAGTGAAAAGCAAGTGAGGAATGACCAAAAACCAGCAAAGAGCAGAGATAGGGCAGAATGCAGCCAGCAGCAGCAGGACCTGGAGGGGAGGAGAGAGAGAAGGTCCGGGGGGATCCAGAAGCTTTCCCCCACCAGATCCGAAAACCAGAAACCCCAGGGGAGCAGGAGGGAGGTGGCCAGGCCAGTCACCCCCCACCCCCATCCTCGAAGAGAGGGGAACAGACGAGCCCTGGCCAGGCTCGTCTGAAAATCACTTCTCCAAGATCCCCTACCCCAGAGAAGTCCTCTCAGTTTCCCCTCAAAAATTGCCTCCGATGCACAAAATCAGTGAATTTTGATAGTAAAATCAAAAAAAGCCAAGCCGACGGTATCCTCTCTGCGAACAATGGCAGAAACCATGCTGGCCGTGAGGGCAGCTTTGCCCTTCGTGGGCGAGGTTCACCATTCTCCTCAGGTCCCGGAAGTCCCTCAGTGACTCATCACTAAGCTCCTGCCCCTCAGAGGAGGGACGCCCCCCTTTTGTGGGCCGAGCCCCGTCGGTCTCCCTGCCCCTGCTCCTCGCCCACACCACCGGACAACACTCCACCGCCCTGCTGAGCGTGGGAACCGGATGTGATGTCCCGGAAGTCCCTTAGTGGAGAGACTGCTGGAGCAAAAAACAAATTATTCCTACACTCCACAATGTAATTCCAAAGAATCTGAAGAAGAGTCTAATTCACAAGGAGTCACAGATACCAGGCAGAGGTTAAGAAAGGACGCAGTTCAGGAAGGAGAGTGGGAAATCGCATCAAAGCTAAAAGTTTTCCCTGTGAAGTACATGGCACGTGCTATACCTCGGGCACATTGGCAGCAGATTAATTTTGCCGAGTTAAAAGGATTTGCAAAGCCTCTTGTTTCTATGGTAGAGATTCTGCATATTTCAGAAGTCTTTTACAAGCCACTTTTACAGCAAATGTATTCACTCCTCATGATTTAAAACAGCTCTGTACATCCTTGCTGTCCCCAACAGAATTTTCTCTGGGGGAACTAGCATGGAAACGTTTGTTAAATGATCTTTTAAGAGGTTATGCAGGAACTCCAGCCACTGCAAATTTGACTATAGATCAGCTCTCAGGTGAAGGAGCTAATACAGATCCTCAAACACAAGCCCGAACTCTCAGTAAACAAGTATTACAGGATATCAAAGAAGCAGCAAAAACTGCTTTGTTACAGGTTCCTGATAGCAACAAACCAGAATTAGATTTCACAGAAATAAACCAGGGAATAGATGAGCCTTACATTACGTTTTTGGACCATTGAAAATGGCATTAGAAAAGCAGATTCCAATAGATCATGCCAGACAAGAGTTATTTGTCAGAACCCAGAGCATCTCTCTGGATGTCTCAAAGCCCTGGCAGGGGCTCAGAGACCCTGGCAGGAAGCCAAAGACACCTGAATGTGAGGAAATGAGAGAATTTCAGGCCTGAATGGTGAGGGGATGATATTCACTTGATAAAACTTGAATTATCATGCACTGTACAGGGGGGTTTTATATGTTGTACAGGGGGGTTTAGAATTCTGTACATGGGTCGGGAGTCCCAAGATGGAGGAATTTGGGTGTGCCCTGTCCTTCTTCTTTCTTCTCCTTGGCATCCATGTTCAGGATGATGTTGGCATGTGTGGATTGGTTCATAGGGGAAGTGCACTTGCCAACAAGGGCGAAAAGTATTGGAAATTAAAGGTAAATATCTTATACGTAGTTTTTACTATAAAAGAGACAACCGCCCCGTGGGTGGGGGAGAGTGCCCTTGGCTGTCTTGCTGATCAGACCTCGGCTGGACAGACAGAAAAACTTTGTAGATAAGGAACAATAAACTCAACTGAAGACCGAAAAGCAAGAGTCCAGACTCCTTCTTCGAGAGCGCGGCGTGCCCAGAACCACCTTTTCCCGTGTTGGGGCAGAGACAAGTAACAGCTGACCCCGACACCTGACGTCCCTGGGGGGGCAGCCCAGCGGTGGGCACGAAGGGCCCGAAGGACAGCCCAGCGGAGAGTAGAAGACTGAGCTGCAGAGAGAACACCCAGGTGGGCAGAACCCGAGCGGGCAGCTCCCAGGCGGGCAGTTCCCGGAGCTGGACTCGTTCCCAGGAGAGCACTGAGAACTCCTTGGGAAGGCAGCCAGAAGAGTCTGAAGAAGCAGCAGCCACTGAGAACATCGCACTCCAATTCTGCCGAAGAGAGCTCGTATCAGAACAGCCCAGACCAGAATCAGAAAGGCGCCTCTGAATCCATCTCCTGTGACCTGCTGGACGGGAACCGGGAGCCTCCAGACTGCTCTGACAACACAGATTCAGTGAGAAGGTCAAAATTAAGAAACATGGGGAACACACTTACACAGGAACAAATAGAAACACTGTCAGCCTTACAAGGCGTGACACAGGCATATGCAGAGGGGATTTCTAAGAAAGAGCTCAAAGAATTATTATTATGGGTGAGATGCAATTTTCTGAGACACGTTTGTTATTTGAATTGGGTTTTTGGCACGAAGTTAATAGGCACATATTTCTTTTAGGTACAAGAAAGGATGAGATGGCTTTTAAATTGCTGTCTCTGGCAAGGATCATGTTAGAGGCTATCTCGGCTAGGTCTCGGAGATCAGCCAGGCAATTACTTGTTACAACTCCCACAGTGGCGGGGGGGAAGAGCAAGGCTTGGAGCAGAGATTGGCTCTGGTCCCAACTGGCCCAGGCCAGACAGCTCCCAAGGCAGAGGAGCAGGCAGGAAAGTCACTGCTTCCAGCCTCACCATCCCAGAAATCCAAGAGACCTCCAAAATGCCCTGAAACCCCAGAAATTGAAGGGGGCTCAGGCTCCAATTCAGAAGCGAACACGATCCCAATCCTAGAAGAACTGAGATTTTTGCCCAGCGAGATCAAAGAGTCGGGACATCCCGTGGGGGTGGTCGATCCCGATCCGCGGGAGCCAGGGGGAGATGGAACAGGAAAAGCGGCAGAATCGGGAAGGTGGGTCGAAGGGGGATTGAAAGGAGATGGGGAAACACTTTCTCGAGGCGGGTGCGGCTGCGTGGCAGCGATGGCAGTGAGGGCGGTGGTCGTAGCCAGTGGGGGGAGCATGGAAGCAGAGGGGGACACGAATTTTGGTGAGGACTTTGCGAGCGCAGCACCGGGGGAGGCGGCCTCGGCTGGCACGGTACCAAAGATGCATGGGAGGGGCGGGACACGCGGGACATCTGGGAAGGGCTCTCAAATTACAGCGTCCACGTCAGAAGCAGGCAGCAAGCTCGAAGCAGCTGCAGGACTCCAAGCGGCACCCGTAAGTAGACGTAGGAGATGCATGGCAGTGACACAGGACCCAGAAGTCGAGCCGCGTCGATCCGCTTGCATCGTGGAGCGAACACAGGTACAGGCGGGGCGAGGCCTGTACGCACGGGCAGGGGGTGTGGATACAGCGTCGGAGGAGGAAGAGAGAGAACCGGAAACAGACACTGGGGAGGAGACATCAGAGGAGGAGCGGGACGGAGACAGTGACGTCAGTCTAGGGGAGACAGGAAACATTCCCGGAAGAGCGCGCATGCGGAAAATGCAGACGGAGCATGTTCAGGGGTGGGTCCGATCTCCTGTGACGTCTCAAGCGAGGAGGAGGGGCTGTTCTTGGGGTTCCATATCCAGAGGCTCCTCCCCCTCTCTGGTTCCGGTTTCTTCAATTTCGATTCCTGTGGTTCAAACCTGTCCCATCCCAGGGAGGTGTTCATGTATTCAACCTCCATCGGTAGCTCAGTCAAAGCTCGTGCAGGCTTGGGTCCAACCATCACAACTGCTGCACTCAGTCGACACGGCTGAGGAGCCGATCGAGTTTGTGACGTCATCATGGCTTTCCAGGCAGATGACAGCACCAGTGGGGGGATGACCGAAATGCAGGGCAGAGCCACAACGCCATCTCGTGGCTGGACTGCAACAATGCAGCAGTTTTTTCCAACAACATATAAAAGGAAGACAACATCAAAGAAAACGACACAACAGCTAGAATTCAAAGACACATTAAACGAAGCTCAAGGGAAAGAAGAAAATATGATACGAATCGCAGCATCAAAAGGGATGCCGGCATGGATGTTCTCAGCAGCAGAAGCAAGGAAAGGATATATGCCATCATTTTTGAATAAAAAAGATTCAATCACAAGAATTTCAAATTCCTTATTAAGTTCAGGAGCGAGGCCAAAGACCTCAAGTCAAAGACTGTTTGCAAAAGAATCACCATTGACATCAAAGATTCCACTGTGCATGCAATTGCCAAAAGAATTTCTACAAGAGGAAGAAGAACAACCAGTGAAGACGGTAGACTGGAAACAAATCAGAAAAGAATTGACAGAAGAAGATTTGCTGCAAGGATCAGGAGATCTGACAATGCCAGTGACATATGATGCGCAGGGACAGAATCCAAAGTGGGAAAGGTTGAGTCACGATGTGATCAAAGACTTAGCGAGAGCTGTTCAACGCAATGGACTGGACTCACCATACTTCAAACAACTCCTGAGGGGGACATTTAACATGTATGACCTTACACCATTTGATAATCGAAGCCTTGTGTCAATGATTCTCACAGACACACAGAATCTCATCTGGGAAAGTAGATGGCGAAGATATCTCACAGACTCGAGGAGCAGTTATCAAGGCGGGCCAAATGCGAACCTCACTGAAGCACAGTTGGTAGGAGATCTTCCAGACAACAATCCAGCAGAGCAAGCAGTACGACTTCTGAGGCGAGTGTTGAATGACATCAAGGACGTGGCGCGAAGAGCGATCTTGCAGATTGCTCCAGCAGGAGTTCCAGAAGTTCCATTCTCAACCATCAGGCATGGTCCCACGGAACCATATTCGTCATTCATAGATCGACTCACGCAAGCTGTGGATCGGCAGGTGACAATTGAAGGTGCGAAGCAACCTCTTTTAGAAAGTCTAGCATTTGACAATGCCAACCTGGATTGTCAACGGGTCATCACTGCAATGCCAGGACGGCCATCGTTGGCAGAGATGGTGGAGGCATGCAGCAAGGTGGGAACACCTCAGCATGTTGCGTCGATTGTGAAGGACGAATTGAGAGGAGAATGGGAAGAACAGCTGAGAGAACACTCGGGAAGACAGCCGAAGAAAAGATGCTGGAGAAAAAGTTAGATGAAGTCATTGCAGCCATCCAGAAGAAGAACAATTCATCAGGAGGACAATGCTACAAGTGTGGAGCGTTTGTGTTGAGAGCTTTGTAACAAGCTGGCTCCGAGCTACAGGTCACAGTGAGATTAATTTGACCGAGACAGAGAATGAGGGGAGTTGCCATTCCAATTAAACTGTGTCCTTGTCCCACGGATGAAGTAATGCACAAAACAGGTGGTAAAGCAAAACAGCTTGGGAAAGTAGTAGTAGTTGCACCAAAACAGCACGTAGATAGCTGATAACTAATTAGCCAATGGTGAGCTGGGATTTTGCATTATGCATGAGCTAATTAAAAGGTGTATAATAATTGGCGATTCGGGAATAAAGACGAGACTTGTAGATCATCATCTGGTGAATGAGTCTTCCTTCTCCGTCAAATGGCTGACCCCGACGTCGACCCGTAAGACGACTACGGACGGACACGGCTGCCACAGATCGGAGAAGTAGGAGCGGGTCCCTCTAAAGCAAGGGGTGGGACGGCAAACGAACCACTGCGAGTTCGCGGCCCTGGGAGCTGTAGAGACAGTCTCAGCCTACGTGCTGCCAAAGCCTGGAGCCTTGCAACAGCGCTGATTAGGTATGGATAGGCAAGCAGCATATGATCTTTTTACTAGTTTTCTGCGTAAAAGGCAGATTAAGGGGATAGACTTGAAAAAGGATTTACCTGGGTTGTTAGATTACGGGTACGCTAGAGGGTTGTTTTTCAACCCCCATACGGTCCATGAGCTGACCGAGTGGCGTAAGCTCGGGGATCTCTTGTATGAGCAGATTTTGGAGGATGATAAAACAGCTAAGAAATTGGGGAAACTTTGGAGAGTTGTGCATAATGAGTTGCTGCAGTTTGTAGCTGAGAAGAAGGCAGCGGAGCGGGCTACGGAGGCGCACAAGCGGAATGCGGTTTACGATCCTTACACGCCGCTGGCGCCTTCGGTGTCAAAGGTTATCTTGCCTAAGGAGCCAGAGGTCACAGGCAGCTCGGATGAGGCAGCCGAGACAGCCGGCTCAGGCAACTGCCCTCCGTCGGCACCGCCTCTTGTAGAGGAATGTTGTAGCTCTGATTCTGAGCTCGAGCAGCTACGGCCGGAATCCCCCCCGTTGCGCAGGGAGCCTCGCCCCCCCGCGCCGGCAATTCGAAACCCACAACAACCCCCCCTCGCTGGCACGCCGACAGCCGTCCCGAGAGCTGTCCCTGGGACGCGGGCTGCCGTGGCGGAGGAGATGGCCAGGCAAAGGCGGGAGGCATGGGCTGCCCTTGCTCGTGAGGCGATGGGGAAAGGTGATGCCGATATGCTCGATGCTGTAACCCTTGCCTGCCCGGTAGTTTATACACCAGTTTATGATGCCCAAGGCCAGCATACCCAGGATCAGGATGAATATACCCCTTTAGACTGGAAACTTTTGTCACAACTGCGGTCGACGGTTAGCCAGTTTGGTTTTAAGAGCTAGCCGGCACGGCAGATGTTAGATTATATCTTTAACATGTCCTTGTTAACAGCAAATGACATGAAAGGACTTGTTAGACTAATTCTCACCCAGCACCAGCAGTTGCTGTTTAATGCTCATTGGCAAGCCCTTGTTAATGACTGCGTGGGGGTACAGCATCCTCCCGGGGACCACCTGCATGGCATTACGATGGATGAATTAATGGGCCTCGGCACTTTTTCCTGCACGGAAGCCCAGCTCCTCGTAGGCGCGGATAAGACCAGGGAGGCTATGCGACTCGTAAGAGCCGCTATGGATCGCGAGAAAGAACCGGGAGGGGTACCAGCCTACATGGGAATTAAACAGGGGAGAGATGAGCCTTTTGGGTCGTTCATCGATAGAGCTGCGGGGGCTATAGACAGAGCGGCAGTGCCGGAATATATGAAAGGCGCCCTTTTAAAGCAATGTGCATTGCAGAACAGTAATCCAGCCACTCAGAGGCTGCTAAGCACATTGGGGGCTAATTGGACTATTGAGGAGGCTTTAGAAAGGACAGCGTTGCTGCCCACTGGCTCTCAAGTTTTTTTAGTGGATGCTCTTAAGCAGATTGGTGTAGGGTTACAAGAGGCAGTAAAAGAGACAGCTCAAGCCTCACGGAATCAGGTCTTAGCCGCTCTTGCACCCCTCCAAGCCTCGGCATCAAAAAAGGGCTCGGCTCACTGCTACAGATGTGGTGGAAACGGTCATTTTCGCCGAGATTGTCAGGCTACAGGTGTCTGGTGCCAACATTGCCGCTTGGATACTCATAATACAAATGCCTGTCGCCGCCGCTCGGGAAACGGATCGAGGAGCGCGAGGCGTGGCCGCGCCCAGGCACAAATCGCCGCCATGACGTCAGCACCCCCTGCAGTCTCCAGCCAGCCACAGCAGGGAGCCTTGGCCTGGACCTGGCAGCAGCAGTAGACGTTTCTATTTTAACCACCCAGCCACACAAGATACCTACAGGAGTTCACGGACCATTACAAATTCAAAACAAATCTGTTGGTGCCTTGTTGCTGGGACGCTCATCTGTCACAATGATGGGACTATTTGTGCTACCAGGGGTTATCGATGCTGATTATACAGGGGAGATCCTGGTGATGGTACATACTCCTTTTCCCCCGGTTACTATTGCAAAAGGCCAGCGCATTGCACAATTGGTACCACTGCCACAACTTACTACTGGCATCTCTCCACGTGAAAGGAGGACACGAGCAGACGCAGGGTTTGGATCTACGGGAATCACCTTGCTAACTATGAACTTGGGGGAGAGACCTCAGAAAAAGGTGGAATTACAGTTTCAGGGACGGACTATTGTCCTTATGGGACTACTGGACACTGGAGCTGATTCCAGTGTAATTAGCCTGGAGAATTGGCCTCGTCAGTGGCCACTCTACCCTTCTGCAGACACCTTGACTGGAGTAGGGGGCCTCACCTTGGCCAGTAAAACGCCACCTTTGCAAGTGAGAATGGATGGACAGCGGCTTACCACGTTTTTTTCGGTGGTCACTTTGCCACCGACGGTACAATGCCCTATTGGCCGGGACATTTTGGCCCAGTTAGGGGTGGTGTTGACCAACGAACACCCTTTGGGGTAATCGCCATTGCTTGGACTTTCCCCATTCCACTCACATGGAGGACTGATACACCTGTGATGGTTAAGCAGTGGCCGTTAAAAGGGGAAAGTCTGGAGCATGCTCATCAATTGGGGGAAGAACAATTTCAACAGGGACATCTTAAACTGTCTACCAGTCCATGGAATACTCCTATCTTTGTTACTAAAAAGAAATCCGGGAGCGGTCAACAACCAAATGGAACCTATGGGAGCTTTACAACTTGGCCTGCCAAACCCAGCCATGATTCCACAGGGTTGGCCATTATTGATACTGGATTTAAAGGACTGTTTTTTCACAATTGCCCTACATCTGCAGGATACAAAAAGGTTTGCATTTACTTTACCAGCTGTCAATCGAAATGGGCCAGATCGTAGCTTTGAATGGACTGTCCTTCCGCAAGGCATGCGCAACTCCCCCACCTTGTGTCGACTGTATGTGGACGCTGCGCTACAGCCTTTGCGCCAGAGATGGCCCCAGTGCATGATTTATCATTATATGGACGATATTTTGTTTGCACAGCCCGAGCCAATTACGGATCATCAGGTGGATTTCATCCGTACAGTGCTGCTGCAGCATAATCTTGTAATCGCTCCTGAAAAGATTCAGCGATTGGCGCCATGGAGATATTTGGGATGGACCTTAACCGAGCAGACTATTAGGCCTCAGAAGCTGGAACTCACTACTCATATAGGGACACTGAATGATGCACAGAAGCTGCTTGGGGAATTACAATGGCTAAAACCGATAGTCAGGATCCCCAATCAGCTATTGGAGCAGTTATGCCCCTTATTGAGAGGCACAGACCCTGCTGCACCAGTTGCTTTGACAGCTCAACAATGAGATGCGCTGCAAGGTATAATTGACTGTGTAAGTTCTGGACAGGTACAGCGGCGGTCCCTTGATTTACCTGTTGATATTACTGTGTGGAACAGCTCTGCACATGTCTTAGGTGCCCTGTCTCAGCTTGAAAAGAAAACGGGGGAGCTCAGGGTATTGGAGTGGCTCTCTCCACCGCCACAGCAACAAAGAACTTTGAGACTGAAAATTGAAATGATTGCATCCCTCATAAAGAAAGGACGTCTTAGAGCAATCCAAGTTACAGGAGCAGAGCCTTCCACAATACGATTGCCCATCAAAAAGGACACGCTTGACTGGTATTTGGTGAACTCTGGGGAGCTCCAGGAAGCTCTTTTAGGAGCTGGAGCTGTCGTGGAGACTGGGAAACTGCATCCTAGTCCCCTCCAGTGGATGACAGAATGGAACTGGATAACAAAGCCTATTCGGAGTCTGTCACCATTAAGGGGGGCTATCACGGCCTTTACGGACGCTGGTAAAAAGTCCAGGAGAGCAGCCGTGACATGGAAACAGCAAGGACAGTGGCGACAACATTTGTTGGATGCAGATGCCAGGGACAGTCTACAGACATTGGAACTTTTAGCTGTAGTATGGGCAATGATGAATTTAAAAGGTCCTTTGAATATTGTGACTGACTCCCTTTATGTAGCAGGAGTAGCTGCCAGGATTGAGGATGCGGCGATAAAAGAAGTACAGAATAAGAGACTGTACGAGTTATTGCTACAGCTGAAAAAGGCAACCAGATCAAGAGCAGAAGCTTACTCCATTATCCACATTAGAAGCCATAAATGGGAGCAAGGCCTGGGAGAAAGGAATGCCACAGCTGATAAATTGGTGATGGCTTCTGCCAGGCAGAGCACGCCTATTAGCAAGCATGTGTTGGCAAGAGAGGCCCATAGCAAGTTCCACCAGAATGCTAAGGGATTATCCAGGGATAAGTTGTCCATTACAGAGGCCAGAGCAATTGTCCGCTCTTGCCCCATCTGCAGTCATCATAACGGGGGTCAAGGTTTAGGGGCAGGAGTAAACCCAAGAGGGTTGAAGGCAAATGAGATTTGGCAGATGGATGTTACTCACGTTGCAAGCTTTGGTAGACTGAAGTATGTGCATGTTAGCATTGATACATACAGTAAATTTATCTGGGCTACAGCACAGGCAGGTGAGAAGGCCATACATGTTCAGAGACATCTGTGTAGCTGCTTCGCAGTGATGGGAGTCCCGGGGTCGATCAAGACCGATAACGGTCCAGCATATGTTAGCGTGAAGATGAGGAGGTTCTTTGCAGACTGGGGTATAAAGCATGTTACCGGAATTCCTCACTCCCCTACAGGGCAAGCAATTATAGAGAGAGCAAATGGGACTCTTAAGGGATATCTGGCAAAGCGTGAAGATATTGGAGACCCTGTAACACGACTAGCTAGAGCATTGTTTGTGATAAACCATTTGTGTGTTTTTGGGGAGGAGGAAATACCGCCAGCACAGAAGCATCACCAGAAGGAAAACGAGGAACAGGGGATAGAGCCAGCAGTTTGGATACGATATAGGGATCCCAAATCTGGCATTTGGCAGGAGCCTGCCAGGGTACTATACTGGGGGAGGGGATATCTTTGTGTTTCCTCTCCAACAGGACCCTTATGGATCCCCGCGAAGTGGACTCGAGCTGTACCAGATGTTGAGGACCGTCGCGGCCTTGTCACCGGAGGACAAAGAGAGGGTGCACAACAAACTGATGCTGATATTGCGACCCTATTTGCAACGCCTCAAGCCCTACTCTAACGACGCGCGACGTGCCTGCGTTCATCTTCCTGACGATTGGATCGAGTGGTGTCAGGACCTTACGGTAGAAGTAAAAGCTCCTCAATTACAGCCATGCTTGGACTGTGGGGACAATAAATGCGCTGCATGGATCGCGCTAGACTGTGGAGGCTGTAATAAGGTGTTTTGGTTGGAGCAATCGACCGTTCGGCAGAACTGGTGCCCAAGCTGCCGAGTCTCCTGGAACTTGCAGAACTCGTGGCAGCGAGCACTAAGAGATTTCACAGGGCTTGATTTGAGAGGATCGTTAGACTTATATGAAGCCCCAGAGCAAATTATCTTGGCATATGTTACTTGGCAACTTAAGACCTTGTGTGAGCGAGAAGAAAAGCAAGCGCGTACTCACATAATAGCTTCGCGCTGTCGAAAGCTTGTGGCCCTCACACAGACATCCATTGTTGGACCGATTAAAAAGGACTGTGGGGTTGAGGAGGCACTAGACGACTGCATCAAGCAACTTAAGTCCTGTTCTCTTTGCTCCAGAGGGACTGCCAAATTAAAAGGAGGCAGGAAAAAGGGCAGGAAAGGAAAATGAGGACTGCTGTGTTCATAGGGCTGTTGTCGTGTGTATTGGGGTTCACTCAGTATAACACACCTCGTGACAATGTTTGGGTGACCATTGCCAATAAGACCAAGCAAAGCTCCATATGTTTAAGTCTTGGTGGGGTGCGTAACCCGTTCAGAACCTGCTTAGCTGGACTCCTGGTATGGAAAGTAGCAGAGTTTAGGAGCTACATTAATAATAACACCCTTATTAATCAGACTCTAATACAGAAGGGCCGTTGCAGTACAAACCTGGGGATAACACCCAGTCAGCAAGATGGATGCTGGCAATGCCAAATTATTCTGGCTCTGAATAAAACGTTAGCTTCCCCACCTGAGGAGCTTGATCTATTTGGCAGTGCCAATGCCAGCTTGGGAAAAAACACGGGGGGATGGCTCAGCTTTGAACCAGAGGATTCTGGGGGCCTTAATAGGCATAGAAAACACTGGGCAAACTTAGATTCCCACCTTCCGCCGTCGATGGTACATGCCCAATTGTATAGTCAATGTAAGGGCGGTGGCATTACAGTGCCTAAGGCATTACCACCAGGAATATTTCTGATCTGTGGGGATCGGGCCTGGAACGGAATTCCTGTAAAGCCTCAAGGAGGGCCTTGTTATTTAGGGAAACTCACAATATTTCACCCTAATATAACACTCCTTATGCAGTGGAGCCATAACACTACACGACAGCGCCGAAGTCTGCATGAGTTTAACTGCGAGAATATAGGGCAACCCGCATTCTGGAGCGAGCTGAAACAGGTAGTAGTAGCCACACATTTACCTGGAGGGGCAGCTAATAAGGCCATGAATTTGGCCAAGCAATTAGGCTGCTGGGCCAAAGACGAACTGAACGCCACCTCCCAGGTATTGGACATGCTGTCTCAAGATGTGCAAAGTGTAAATCATGCAGTATTACAGAATAGAGCAGCAATCGATTTCTTATTATTAGCTCAAGGCCATGGTTGTGAGGAATTTGAGGGTATGTGTTATATGAATTTATTGGATCATTCTGTATCAATACATACGAAAATTAAAGAGCTCCAGAAAGGGCTACACGCCCTGAAGGAGGATGATGGATTGAGATTAGAAGGATGGTTAAAGAGCCTGGGACTGGGCCCTTGGCTGAGAATAAAGATCATGTATGCTATAGGGATATTAGGTGTGATAGTATTCCTAATGCTTGTATTACCATGCTTGCTTAATTGCGTACAAAGAATGGTGAGTCAGATGATGGAAAGGGCTTGGAAAACAACACTTCTGGCCCAAAAAGAAAACGGGGGAAATGTTGAGAGCTTTGTAACAAGCTGGCTGCGAGCTAAAGGTCACAGTGAGATTAATATGACCGAGACAGAGAATGAGGGGAGTTGCCATTCCAATTAAACTGTGTCCTTGTCCCACGGATGAAGTAATGCACAAAACAGGTGGTAAAGCAAAACAGCTTGGGAAAGTAGTAGTAGTTGCACCAAAACAGCACGTAGATAGCTGATAACTAATTAGCCAATGGTGAGCTGGGATTTTGCATTATGCATGAGCTAATTAAAAGGTGTATAATAATTGGCGATTCGGGAATAAAGACGAGACTTGTAGATCATCATCTGGTGAACGAGTCTTCCTTCTCCGTCAGCTGGACAAGGCATTTCTATGTCATCCCAAGACCCACCAGGCTGCTGGACCACATCAGGCTGCATTACAGCTTTTTACATGCCTGCTTCAAAGGCTTGGCTTTCAGGGCGACAATCCAGTTCCTTCTCCGGCCCACAGCTTTTCTCATTTTCTAAAGACTTCGTAAGGCAGCTCTTTTTCCAGCTTCAGTAATGTGCTCATCAATTTCGATCACAACGTCATGCATGCTCTCTTCAACCCTCCTTATCATAGCCAGATAGCAGCTCCCTTTTTACAGCAACTTCATCTACAGCAACACACACAGTGGATTCAACCATTGCTTCTTCATTTCCCTGATACAAGAGGCATATGTGGAGTGGATGGTAAGCCTCTTCAACTTTCTGGGCCTGCAGGGGTATTGAGTATCCCAGAAGATGTGGAAGGGGCTAACAGCGGGCCTGTTAGCTAAAGGAGCAAGAAGAAGCTGAGAAGAAAGAAGAAGCTGATAAGGAGCTCTCTCCGAGGCTGTAACCAAGGAGACCAAGAGAATTGAGGGACTGAAGAAAGATAAGAACTTCACAGCTGCACGAAGTATATTTAGAAAGTTAGTTAAGTCACTGTAACTTTTCACCAATGGTGTTATGTTGATTTATTGTATCCAATAGTTAGGGTAGAAGAAGCAAAAACAATTAAAAAGTGTATAAAAGGTCAGCCATGTTCAATAATAAAGTGTTGCCATCTGAGACTGCTTGAGGTCTCTGCTTTGTGTCGTGACCGCCTCGACAACGACATTTGGTGATCCCTGACGTGGTACAAGACCCTTAACGAGATACTCGGGGTCCTAGCAATTGGCAACCGTGACCCACTGGGACATAGTGGGGGAGGCGGCATTGGTGTAGCTGAGAGTGGCCGGTGAAAGCCACAGGGAGGTCCGGACCTGATTTTCTCCTATCAAGACACCTGGAATTAGGTGAGCCACCAACTAGCAATAATGGGAAATAATTTCTCTAAAGAGGAAGAA
Source organism: Passer domesticus (assembly GCF_036417665.1). NCBI lineage: Eukaryota > Metazoa > Chordata > Aves > Passeriformes > Passeridae > Passer > Passer domesticus. The sequence goes on from NW_026989901.1 coordinate 753,515, forward strand.
AGTGTTTTGGCTACATGGAAAGTTTTGTTAAGAAATAAGGGAATCTTTACTTCAGACTATGCCCTTCAAAGTTTATTGCTGTGGGCTAAATCACAGGGTTTTGGCACGGACCCTGGTACAGCATTTAGTGTTAAGGCATGGAAAAAAGTCAGGGACAGACTGTGGGAAGTTATCCGAGCGGGAGATAAAAGTGTTGTCGATTTAGCTGTTACCTGGGGATCGCTCTTTGAGGCGTTGAAACAATGGAAAACAGAGCAGAAACAAGCAGAGCGGGATGTGGACGAAGAATCGGGGTTGATAATAGAAACTGACAGGGGGGATGAGGCAGACGGGGCCTCTGATGGGGAACTTGATGAAACCATCCTTGAAGAAGGTGCAGGTGCCGTGGAAGTTACCAGGCAGGCTACCAAAACTTCTGGGAAAGCTGCCAAAGCTTCTGGGAGAACTGCCAAAACTTCTGGGCAAACCGCTGTGGCGTCTCCTTATCAGACTCCTAAACCTCTGTATCTCACACCTGCGCAGCAGCTCGCGATGGTGCCTGTATACGATACACCACTACGCCAGCTAGCTGAACTGTCTTTAGCAGAGAGAGAAACCCAGCCATCTGCCCCCCCGCTTCCCTCTGCTCTAGTCCAGCCATCTGCCCCCCCGCTCCGCTTTCAACTGCATGAACAATCTGCAAGGTCGTATCCTCCATTACCTAGCAGTGACAGCGAATCAAGTGACGAGTCACCCGCAGTAACACCTGAGTTGGGGCAAGGAACTGTTGTCAGTTTACCTTTTAATAGCTCTAGCCCTACTGCCCCATGGACTTTGCCTCCATGTCAAGTAACTGTGCTTCCTCAACATCCTCAGGAGTTTTGGGAATTCGTTAGAAAAAAAGCAGTTGAAGAAAACAATTGGGACATAATAGAAAGATTAGGTCCTCCAAAAGTAACTCAGGAGAAGAGTGCTGATGCAATTGCTGCCTGTACTAACCCTATGGCTTTTCCAGTTTTTAAAGCAGCTCCTGGAGCAAGGCAGGATGACAGTCATCATGTCTTTGCCTGGAGAGTTGTACAAGATCTCCAGTCGAAGGTAGCTCAATATAGTATTAATTCCTCTGAGGTAATGTAATTAATACGTGTAATCAATAGATACCTCTGTTGGTGTCCAATTGTTTATTTTGAGAGACCATGAAATACCATGTGGAATACTGTGTCAATGGAGTGATAATTGGGAAGATCAACTGCATATTTTGGAATGGATATTTTTGTCTTTCAGATCTCGGAAAACAGCTCCAGGACTTTATGAGCTTTTTGCAGATATTATCATCAAGGGCCACAGGCGTTGTCATGAAATTTTGGGACACGACCCTGTGAACATTGTGATACCTGTGCAACAGTGGTATTTTGAATGGTGCTTTCAAAATAATCATGAATTGCAGTCTGCCTTGTCTTCTTTTACAGGCCAAATAAAATATCATTTACCTTCTCATCCAATTTTAAAACTGACCAAGGAGATTCCTTTTGAAGGAAAACAAATTTGTTCTCCTGTTCCAGTGGAAGGTATAACGGTTTTTACAGATGGATCCGGGAAAACCGGAAAAGCAGCTGTAGCTTGGAAAAAGGATGACCACTGGGAATATGAGACAATGATTCAGCAAGAATCTCCTCAATTGGTTGAACTCTGTGCTGTTCTTCTGGCTTTCACTTTATTTCCTGATTCTCTAAATATAGTCACTGATTCTATCTATGTTGCCAATTTGGTTAAGCAGTTAGATCAAGCAGTGTTGTATAATATCCAAGAGAAACCATTGTTTACCATGTTAATGAAGTTATGGACAGTCATTGGTGCTCGAAAACATCCTTATTTTATCATGCATGTTCGCAGCCACACATCGTTACCAGGATTTTTTGTTGAAGGCAATGCCTATGTAGATTCTCTAGTAGCTGCTGCTGCAATCAAAACCATACCTAATGTGTTGCAGCAGGCAATTTTATCTCATCAATTTTTTCATCAAAGTGCTCGAGCTTTACAGCAACAATTTAAATTGTCTCCTGGTGAAGCGAGATCAATTCTTTCTTCTTGTCCTGACTGTCACATGACTCATGTCACTCAATATTATGGTACCAACCCTAGGGGTCTTTCCGCTTTAGAGGAATGGCAGACGGATGTTACGAAAATGCCAGAATTTGGTCGCTTTAAGTATGTTCATGTTACGGTTGATACCTTTTCTCATGCAATGATTGCTTCAGCATTCACAGGAGAAAAAACTCGTGATGCTATTCATCATTTTTATCATGCCTTTTCTGTTCTAGGTGTTCCGTGTCACATAAAAACAAATAATGGCCCAGCATATGTTTCGCAGAAAATGCAAGCATTCTTTCGTGCTTGGGGCATTGAACATTCAACAGGTATTCCACATGTCCCCACGGGCCAAGCAATTATTGAAAGAGCTCACGGTCTTCTTAAACGTCAGGTTCAAAAACAAAAAGGGGGAATGCAACAGGAGTCACCTCAAGTGAGATTAGATAAAGCTGTTTATGTGTTGAATTTCTTGCGTCCCCTACCTGACTTACAGTTATCTCCAATTTTTTACCATTTTTCTTCTTTGAATGCTAGGCAACCAGATCTCCGTAGAAATGTTAAGGTATGGGTCAAGGATTTAATTACTGGCATGTGGTCTGGCCCAGGAATTAATAACCTGGGGAAGAGGTTATGCTTGTGTTTTGACAGATAATGGTCCTCGATGGGTTCCTGCTCGCTGTGTCAAACCTTATCTGGAGCGAGCAGGCAGGGACAAGACAGATGGTTCTGCAGCTGAAGCAGAACGTGAGGATGACATTGGCTAAGGCTATATCTAGATATATAAATCAGGATATGTATTTCATTACTCTTCATGTGCTTTCATAGTAATTAAAGGGTGTGGTTTTGGTTTAGGCTGACCGAGACAATGCAGGTTTTTGGAACCTTTGTTCTAGTATTCCTGCAGCTCCTTTTGAGCACTTTGGGGTGGTTATAGTTCACGGCTTTATGGGATAAAGTAGTTAAGAAATTTTAAAGCACCTATGGATGGATGAAAGACAGGAATGATTGTATTAAGAATGGGAATGTTGATTTTGTTGATGGTTGTGATTGTTGTTTTGTGTTTCCCCTGTCTGCTTGGATTTTTGCAAAGGGCCCTGCAAAAATTCATAGCAGCTGTGTTTAAAAACAAAAAGGGGGAATTGTGGAAGGGGCTAACAGCGGGCCTGTTAGCTAAAGGAGCAAGAAGAAGCTGAGAAGAAAGAAGAAGCTGATAAGGAGCTCTCTCCGAGGCTGTAACCAAGGAGACCAAGAGAATTGAGGGACTGAAGAAAGATAAGAACTTCACAGCTGCACGAAGTATATTTAGAAAGTTAGTTAAGTCACTGTAACTTTTCACCAATGGTGTTATGTTGATTTATTGTATCCAATAGTTAGGGTAGAAGAAGCAAAAACAATTAAAAAGTGTATAAAAGGTCAGCCATGTTCAATAATAAAGTGTTGCCATCTGAGACTGCTTGAGGTCTCTGCTTTGTGTCGTGACCGCCTCAACAACGACAAGAAGAAAGCCCAGATGGTGAAGCAAACAGTTACTTATTTGGGCTACAAGGTTAGCGGTGGAAAATAACTTTAGGACAAGATCAAAAGGAAGCAATATGCCCAACCTCAAAACCCCAGATAGTAAAAGAACTGAGAACCTCCTTGGGCATGACTGGGTGGTGCAGGCTGTGGGTTTAGAATCACAGACTGTTAGTCAAACCCCTATATGCCTTGATTATGGAAGGAAACAGAGATCGCCAATGGACGAAAGAAGCAACACAAGCCTTTGGCTAAGTGAGGAAGGCCCTCATATCAGCTCCAGCCCTGGGACTTCCAGATGTGAAAAAAACATTCTTCTTGTTTTCTCACCAAAAGCAGGGAATTGCTTTGGGATTACTAGCACAAGATCTGGGCCTGTACCACAGGGCAGTTGCTTATTGTTGCCCTGCTCTTATAAAGTTCTTCTAAGCCTTCTGATGTTTACATTTTTGTAATGGAGTTTCTCACACACTTTTCATCTAAATAATGACTGTTTGGCATTCCTTTCTGGAGGAGGAGAGAATTGATGACTGTTGGTTTGACCAGTGTGGCTGGAGAGGTGGCAATTTCATCCTCCAATCCATGGTCACTTTTGGAATTCTATAAATATCGAGGTCTGGAATTAAACGCGCCTTTTTTGCCTTGGACATCTCAGCATATGAGTGTCGTTCATTTCATGTTGATTGCGAGATCTGGTGACTGCCGTGTGTAAGACAGCCATGGGTGAGGTCTTACAGTTTTTACCCGCTGCTCCCTGCTTTGGTGCGGTGACTGTGAGCCATTTGGCACTTTGCCTGCAGCTCTTGTGATAATGCCAACCCATGTGGTTTCTATGGAGGACTTACTGGTCTTGGATATCTGGAAGGATCTCATGGAGCAGAAATGAGCTTCCATTTCCTGCAGCAGAATGCTACACTGGGTCTACAGGATCCCAGACGTGTGATTGTGCTGTTGGGCACAGGCAATTATGCTGGTCCTAATGGGCAGCTTGGCTTCCATCCCCTTGTGCTCAATCAGTGCCAGACAATAGGCATGGCAGCGTTGATTTAGACCATAGAAATGGCTTCTCCAAAGGAGTCATTTGTGACTGTTATCCAGGAGGCTGTTATCCAGGTGAGTCTTTCCTATGATTTGCAGAGAGGCTGACTGCCTCTGTGGAGAATCAGGTGGCAGATCCTGAGGCAAGGAGGCTTGTGCTTACACACCTTACAAGATGTAACTGCAATGATGATTGTAGGGAGAAACACAGAGGTTCTTCCTGGTGATCCTTCTGTCTCCCACATGGCGGAGGCCTGTGCAAAGGTAGGCACCTCAGGTCATAAGATGGCTGCTTTGGCTACTGCTGCGCAGCCTGCCATGGCTACTGCTGTGCAGCCAGTCTGGACAGTGCCGCAGGGCAGGTAACGACAGCAGGGGAATGCTCAGGCCAGCACGAAACAGGGAAAGAAGGTACAGAAGGTCACAACTCCCTTGTTTTTGTGTGGTCGACATGGAAGGCCAAACCATACTGCAGATGTCTGTAAGGCAACTGTTTGTGCTAATGGCCAGGCTTTGCCAGGCTTGGAAAATGGGAAGCAGAGCGCAAAAGGGAGACACGCCCAGACACAAGCTTCTTTCCAAGCCCTGGAGCTGATGGAGGTCTGCTTAGCCAGCTTGCAGCCAGCACCCACGGCTCAGCAGGTGTTGATGTCTGCACAACAGCAACAGTTGTCTTAGATTCTTGCAAAATACACAAGGTCTCCCTGGATGCCTTTGGTCCCTTGGGTGAGGGCATGAGTGCTCTCCTTATGGGGAGATCTAGTGCCGCCCTTCAGGGCATCATTGTGCACATGGGACTCATTCATGCAGATTTCATGGGACACATTTGTGCCATGGTCTCCACGCCCACCCCCATCACTATCCCAGAAGGGACATGGATTGCTCAACTTGTGCCCTTTAAGTCCTCTGTTTGCAGGACAGCTGAACCGTTGCAAGGAGATGGCGGCTTTCGATCCACTGGGCTGCTTCAAGTTCACTGGACCACTGTCCTGACCAAAGAATGTCCTGAGATGCTGTGTACCCTGTCCATCCCTGGTGCGACACCACCGGACATCAGCCTCCGCAGGCTTCTTGACAGATTCCCACTGATGTCATCAACAAGACCACAGCAATGTCTCCACCAACCAGCAAAAAGGAAACACAAGCTTTCCTAGGTGCCATAGGATTTTGGAGAATGCACATTCCTGAGTACAGTCAGATCGTGAGCCCTCTCTATCTAGTCACCCGTAAGAAGAACACTTTCCACTGGGGCCCTGAACAGCAACAAGCCTTCATCCAGATTAAGCAGGAGATTGCTCATACGGTAGCCCATGTCCCAGTCAGAACAGGACCAGATGTGAAGAATGTGCTCTACTCTGCAGCCGGGAACCATGGTTTGTCCTGGAGCCTGTGGCAGAAGGTGCCTGGGGAGACTCGAGGCCAACCACTGGGATTTTGGAGTTGAAGCTACAGAGGGTCTGAAGCCAACTATGCTCCAACAGAGAAGGAAATTTTAGCAGCCTATGAAGGAGTCCAAGCTGCCTCAGAGGTAATAGGCACTGAAGCACAACTCCTCCTGGCACCCCGACTACCAGTACTGGGCTGGATGTTCAAAGCAAAGGTTCCCTCTACCCACCATGCCACCAGTGCTACAGGGTGTAAGTGGATTGCTCTCATAACACAGCACACCCGTATTGGAAAGCTGAATCACCCTGGGATTCTGGAAATAATTACAAACTAGAAGGTGAAAACTTCAGTCTCACTGATGGAGAGGAACAAGAAGTGACACGTGCTGAAGAAGCTCCACCATATAACCAACTGCCAGTGGAAGAAACACAATACGCTCTTTTTACTGATGGTTCCTGTCGCACGGTAGGAATGAATCGGAAGTGGAAAGCAGCCATATGGAGCCCCACACGACAGGTCGCAGAGGCCACTGAAGGAGAAGGTGGATCAAGCCAACTTGCTGAACCCAAAGCTGTTCAACTGGCCTTGGACATTGCTGAAAGAGAGAGGTGGCCAAAGCTCTACCTCTACACTGATTCATGGATGGTAGCCAACGCTCTGTGGGGATGACTGGAGAGGTGGTAAGAGGCTAATTGGCAGCGTAGAGGAAAACCAGTTTGGGCTGCTGAAGAGTGAAAAGACATCGCTACCAGGGTAGGGAGGCTACCTGTGAGAGTCCGCCATGTAGATGCCCATGTCGCCGAGAGTAGAGCTAATGAGGAGCACAAAAACAATGAGCAGGTAGACCAGGCTTCAAAGATAGGGATGTCCAAGTTAGACCTAGATTGGGAGCACAAGGGAGAGTTATTCCTAGCTCGATGGGCCCATGATGCCTCCGGTCATCAGGACAGAGATGCCACCTATAAGTGGGCACAAGACCGAGGGGTGGATTTAACCATGGACAGTATTTCTCAGGTTATCCACGACTGTGAGACGTGTGCTGCCATCAAACAGGCCAAGAGGGTGAAGCCCCTATGGTATGGTGGGCGGTGGCCCAAGTACAAGTATGGGCAGGCCTGGCAGATTGACTACATCGCACTGCCCCAGACACGCCAAGGCAAGCGCTACGTGCTCACAATGGTAGACGCCACCACAGGGTGGTTGGAGACCTACACTGTGCCTCATGCTACTGCCTGTAACACCATCCTGGGCCTTGAAAAGCAGATCCTTTGGAGGCATGGTACCCCTGAGAGGACTGAGTCAGACAACGGGACTCATTTCAAGAACAGCCTTATCAGCACCTGAGCCAGAGAACATGGCATTAAGTAGGTGTAACATATCCCCTACCACGCACCAGCTGCAGGCAAAGTGGAAAGGTACAATAGACTGCTAAAAACCACCTTAAAAGCCTTAGGTGGGCGATCTTTCAAAATTTAGGAGCAGCATCTGACAAAAGCCACCTGGTTAGTTAATACCCAAGGCTCTACTAACCAAGTGGGCCCTGCCCAATCTGACCTTTTGCACAGAGTAGATGGAGACAAAGTCCCAGTGGTACATGCCAGGGGTTTGTTAGAGAAGACAGTTTGGCTCAATCCTGCCTTGAGTACAAATAAACCCATTTGCAGGGTTGTTTTTGCTCAAGGACCAGGCTGCACATGGTGAATAATGCAAAAAGATGGAAGAAAGCGATGTGTACCTCAGGAAGATCTGATTGTTGGGTGAGAACTATGTATAAATATCACTGTTTGCTGAATGTTACCACCATTGTCTGTGTATAGCTGTATATTGGATGTATAATGTATGTGTTTGTAGAGTTAGAATATATATTAGTTTTAGTAAGTAAGCTGACAATATGGGGATAAAGGGTGGAATGTCCTGTGTTGACTATATGATGCTTTTATCCCCCGTTGTCTTGTTCTGTTTATACTGAATAATAAGTTTTACACCTTTAAGACTCTCTTCTAGAGAGTGAAGAGGGAAGGGAAGAAGCGCGCAGTTTGTTTTCAGACTGCACTCACTCCTCCACATTCCTGCTCCTGGACTGTGTTGTCTGCGGATGGACAGACAGCAGGACAGAGCTCTTTTTTTTTTCCTTTTTTTTTTTTTTTGTTTGCTTTTAGTTAGTTTTAGCCAGCTGAGGCAAGGAAGTTCCTTGGACTGTGATTTTTTTTTCTTGGACTTGTTCAAGCCTGCTCTGGACTGAACACCCAGAAGAGCACCAGCAGCTCCACCTGTGGCCCCCCTGGCCAGGCCTGGGCCGCGGCGTTTCCAGCACCAGAGAGACTGATCAAAGACTGAGTGAGCCGAGTTGCAACCTGGGGAAGGGACTGTTCTGAGTTTGCCATTTTTTTTCTTGAGGCAGCAAGAAGTTTTACTGTTTAATATTGTTTGGGTTCTATTGTTTAATAAACAGGTTTCTTTCCACTTTTTCTCCAAGGAGATATTTTCTCCCAAACCGGTTGAGGGAGGAGGGGCAATTGAATCTGTTTTTGTAGAGAAGCCCCTTTGGGGGTTACCTCCCAAACTTGCCCTAAACCAGGACAACAGGTATTGATCATTCATTATTATAGATGATCTGCTCATTGCAGCACCAACACATCAAGAGTTGCGAGAGGCTCCTAGTAGCATGATTGTGGAAGTCCAGAATGCTGGGTTGGAAGTTTCCACTTCAAAAATCCAGGAAATCTTGCCATGGAAATACTTGGGATGGAAGATCACAGAACAAACTATATGACCAGAGAAGAAACAAGTCAGGACTCAAATCAATAATCTACAGGATCTACAGCAACTTTTGGGATAGATCAATAGGATCAGGCCGATTTTGGGGATCACAAATGACGAACTTGCATCACTTCTCAATTTTTTGAAAGGAGTGTGATGGAAACTTGACCTTTTTGTTCACCGATACGAAAAAGAACGTGATGTAAATAAGTAATCCGTAAGGCAGTCTGCTTACGAAAACGAAAACCACAAAGGACAAACATTGCTGGGTTCGCTGAACTAATCAAACTACAAGTTGTTCCAAGTACTAGGTTCAAAGGTTCAAGCAGAGGGCATCGAGGAAGACTACCGAAGGCCTTCATCAACGACCACCAGGAGGCAGAAGAAGACCCCCTAGCAACTGGGTGAACATGCGCAGAGGGACACGGGAAGCGCTACGTGGCCAGGAAGGAGGAGGGTATAAAAGGAAGAACGGAGCAACCTCGGCGGCGGCAGTTGGTGGAGCGGGGACTCCCCTGCCGCCCAGCGCTGCACTTGCTTTCTCTTTTCTGTATTAATAAATTGGC